>NC_061508.1:65011602-65041714 GCF_022539505.1 Lolium rigidum
AATCAAGGTCACCAAGCACCTAACAGATCCAGCTACACCATCGAAGGTAGAAATACAAGTTTCTACTAATATTGTCAACATCAAAGGGCTACTCGGTAATCCAATGAATGGATCACCCGAAAGCATTTGTCCATTCACATCAAGCCAACTATGGTGGGAGCTTCCTGAGCAGCCAAGCATGGCTGCTAAGGCCACCTCAACCAACCAAAACAACTAAACCACCAAGCCAGTACTTGCATCATCACCCAGATGGGTTCAGAGTGGGCTAGGGTACCCAACAAGTGTTGGCATCCCTCCAGCCAAGCAAATTAAATCATTCTGATCATCACTGTATCACAACTCACATCATTTATCTATTTAAACAACAAGAACTGCATGAGATAAATGAAATAATTAAGCTACTTATGCACTTGGATCTAGCGAGATGATCCAATGGATCATTGCAAGCATCAGCAACTGCTTGAGCAAGTCAAAGCATGCATCAGTACAAATTTTGGTGTCACACAGCCACAAAGATGAGCAGAAGGGAGGCACAGTCATAACACACCAACTTTTACAAGCAACTGATGATCATATGATCACCAGAAGCTTGCTAGAGCATGATAATACATGCTAGAGCCAAGACTAGCAACCACATATTTAACCAGATCAACTATATAGCCACATCTCATAAATAATTGCATCACAGATGAGTAATTAAATTAAATACAATTGTATCCAGAAGCACACCATTAAGGAATGGTGTTGTTTAGTCAACAGCCATGCTCAATTGAGCATTTCCAAGATTCACAGACCCTATACACATCACACCCGGGGCAATCGGCACTTGCATAATGCAAGGATCAAGCACCACCGATCAAGCCAGGGATATGAAAAGGCACACACAGGAGAGACAGGATCCATATAGCAACAGCATGAACAATTTAATAGAGCCTAAGCATCATAATTATCTCTTGAGCAAGAGCTCAAGAGTTATAACAGCAAGATACAGGGAAGAGCAGCACACACAGTAGCAGCATATGCACAACAGCAGCATACGCATGGTAGCAGCATATCACATCAGCTAGGATTCATGGCAACAGCAAGCACAGCAGCAGAGCACATAGGTATAGAAGCGGCAGCACAATCAGGTGGATGCCAGGGCATCCAGAGGAAGGAGAAGAGGTAGAACAGATGGCAGAGGAGAAGGAGGAGCACATACCAGGGAGGAGGTGGTCGACATGACCACGGCGGCCACGGCGGCGCACGCCAGTGCACACGGCGGCACCAGGCCTGGCCAAGCCAAGCCACGGCGACCACCACAGCACCCCAGCGCAGCACCACGCGCCACAGGGAGCGTCGGGAGGAAGGTCCACGGCTTCTCCAACGCGCGGTGGCGGCGGACGCCAAAGGTCGGCGCACGGGGAGTCGATGGCGGGCGAACGAGGACGCAAGCGTCGGATCGACGCGGACCACCATGTCCGCCGTCAGAGGCGGTCCGGATCCGCACCATATCGTCGCCGGCGATGGCCGGAGGCGGCCGGATTAAGCGGCGACGGCGGAGGCGATTTCGGCGTCACAGGAGCCGAGAGGGGGATTAGGGTTAGGACACAGCGAGAAGGCGACGCGGCTCGGGTCGGGTTGGACCGAGCCCAGTGGGCTGGTCCAACCTAACCAGCTCGGTCCTCGACAAGTGGGGCCGAGGGTATTTTGGGCATTTTCCAAAATACCCATTTAAACAAGAATTTCCAAGAATTTTCTAAAATAAAATATAACTCCAAAAAAATAAATAAAAATATGAAAATGTATCAGCATAAAATTCTCTACCTAAATAAAATATCAAAGAGAATTTTTAAAGACAAAAAACAATAAGTCTTAATTTGAGGATTTAAATAATCATTTAAATCACACATATATTTTCAATAATAAAAATAAGTCCATTAATGCCTTTGGACTTCCAAAACACCTTGACAACATTTCAAGGTTGGATTTACCCTAAATCAAGTATCCCTAAGATGTTCTTAGTATCTAACCTCTCATAAAATAACAACGACATCGGAAGGGGGGGAAAACAAACCCTAA
Organism: Lolium rigidum; assembly: GCF_022539505.1. Lineage (NCBI taxonomy): Eukaryota > Viridiplantae > Streptophyta > Magnoliopsida > Poales > Poaceae > Lolium > Lolium rigidum. The sequence continues at coordinate 65,013,664 of NC_061508.1, forward strand.
AGCTGGAATCATGCATTATTGCTTCTTTAACCATTGCCCTTATCGGACAATGATGCTATTTTTCAGAACAAGAGGACAAGGGTCAGTCCATACCTTCCAACTGCAGAACTTTGTAGTGTTCAGGCAAGTTCATCACTTGCTCATGTCATTTGAGTATTTCTATCAAATTACTTGCAAAAGTATTATGGTTATCACTATTGCACAAAAATCAAAACCACTACTTTCATAACTATGAATATGACTAAGTGGTGGGCAATGGAACCATGGATTGTGTTGATATGGTGGAGGTTCCATTGCACGGGCTTGTATCCATCTAGGATTAAACAACAAATGTCGCCGATGATTCTTGTGCCGTAATATCCGTGTTAACCATAAGATCCGGAGTGGGACGGAGTAGTCAAAAGTGTTTCCACCTCTCGTTCATCAACGGATGCGCTTTACCAGTAGACACTTGTATCTCGTGGGGCAAGCGGTGGGCTGGGGAAGCCTTAAGTCCCCACGGCATAGTCCGTAGACACTTATCGCTCGAAGTGCAAGCGGTGGGGCTCGGGAAGCCTAAAGTCCCCACGGTATTGCGGTCTATGATGGGTTGCAGCTACCGGCGAAGGAGTTTGGTTAACGAGTCCCAAACCGTTGTCGTGGTCGGGGTCCATCCTTAAGTGGTATAAGAGGACCGACGAGGACCCGGGGTCGGGGTATGCAACAAAGGGTGGGTGTTCGAGGTAGCGGAGGAACATGATTGGCTAGACCTTATACCGGGCCTCACACCGAAGGAAGTGTGGACGGGAAAGCTGCCCGGTTGGCACCAAGGTTAAGATCTCTTATGGGTAAAGCAACACACCTCTGCAGAGTGTAAAGAACTGTGACTGTCACTCCCTGTTCCGGGATTGAGGAACTGCGAACGCGGCCGGAAAGGAGCTCCATGAAGTTCTAGTAAACCGGTGAAGGCTGACGGACATAGCTCTTTGAAATAAAAGCAATCTATTGAAGAAATGTTTATCAAAACTTGCATTGGTATTAGACTTTCTGGTCTAATATCGTAGCTAGTGCATTAAACACCTCTTATCTATAATGAACTTGTTGAGTACGCTCGTACTCATACCACTCTTAAACCCCATGCTTAGATTGTCCGAACCATCCGGGAGGAGGACGACGACAACCATGATGGAGCCGAGATCATCGGCTACGAGGAACCAGACCTCTCAGGAGGAGTGGAAGGCGTAGACTACATCATAGTCTATGGATCCGGGGAGGCTTCCGGAGAAGAACAAGCCTAGAGAAATCTGAGGAGTAGTAATAGCCGAGCAGCACAAACTCTTACCATGTAGCTGCTCGATTAAATAAATGTTTGTTTAATGAGACAATGGTATTGTAAGTTAAGATGGGTTCACCTCGAACCCGGGAGATATCCTCTTAGGACCCAAGAGGAGCTCGAGACGACTTCGTATGTGTATTGTAATAATATGTGAATGAGTATGGACCTTGCTATGTTCTGTTGTACTACTCTGAGGGATGTGATATTTGCGGAATGGTACTTCGCGAATGTTATATCAACGACTGGCATACTACAACATGCAGTGGTATGCAGGGTCACCACATTGCTTCACCAAGAGTGATGGACATAAAGGTACCTCCAGCAGCTGAATCCAATAAATTCCGCGAAGAAAAATTTAGTCCTGCATAGAAGGTTTGGATGATCATCCAAGTAGCCAGTCCATGGGTTGGGCAATTTTTAACCGGAGATTTCATTCTTTCCCAAGCTTGAGCAACATGTTCATTATCTAATTGTTTAAAATTCATTATGCTACTCCTCAAAGATATAATTTTAGCAGGGGGATAATATCTACCAATAAAAGCATCCTTGCATTTAGTCCATGAATCAATACTATTCTTAGGCAGAGATAGCAACCAATCTTTAGCTCTTCCTCTTAATGAGAAAGGAAACAATTTTAATTTTATAATGTCACCATCTACATCTTTATACTTTTGCATTTCACATAGTTCAACAAAATTATTGAGATGGGCAGCGAGCATCATCAGAACTAACACCGAGAAAATTGCTCTCTCATGACAAGATTAAGTAAAGCGGGTTTAATTTCAAAGAATTCTGCTGTAGTAGCGAGGTGGAGCAATAGGTGTGCATAAGAAATCATTATTATTTGTGCTAGTGAAGTCACACAACTTAGTATTTTCAGGGTTGGCCATTTTAGCAATAGTAAATAAAGCAAACTAGATAAAGTAAATGCAAGTAAACTAATTTTTTTGTGTTTTTGATATAGCAAACAAGACGATAAATAAAGTAAAACTAGCAACTAATTTTTTTGTGTTTTGATATAATGCAGCAAACAAAGTAGTAAATAAAATAAAGCAAGACAAAAACAAAGTAAAGAGATTGAGAAGTGGAGACTCCCCTTGCAGCGTGTCTTGATCTCCCGGCAACGGCGCCAGAAAAAGAGCTTGATGGCGTGTATTTCACACGTTCGTTGGGCAACCCCAAGAGGAAGGTATGATGCGCACAGCAGCAAGTTTTCCCTCGGAAAGAAACCAAGGTTTATCGAACCAGGGAGGAGCCAAGAAGCACGTTGAAGGTTGATGGCGGCGGGATGTAGTGCGGCGCAACACGAGAGATTCCGGCGCCAACGTGGAACCTGCACAACACAACCAAAGTACTTTGCCCCAACGAAACGAGTGAGGTTGTCAATCTCACCGGCTTGCTGTAACAAAGGATTAACCGTATTGTGTGGAAGATGATTGTTTGCGAGAGAAAATAGTAAAAACAAGTATTGCAGCAGATTTGTATTTCAGTATTAAAGAATGGACCGGGGTCCACGAGTTCACTAGAGGTGTCTCTCCCATAAGATAAAAGCATGTTGGGTGAACAAATTACGGTCGGGCAATTGACAAATAGAGAGGGCATAACAATGCACATACATGACATGATAAGTATAGTGAGATTTAATTGGGCATTACGACAAAGTACATAGACCGCCATCCAAGCGCATCTATGCCTAAAAAGTCCACCTTCAGGTTATCATCCGAACCCCCTCCGGTATTAAGTTGCAAAGCAACAGGACAATTGCATTAAGTATGGTGCGTAATGTAATCAACAACTACATCCTCGGACATAGCGCCAATGTTTTATCCCTAGTGGCAACGAGCACAACACAACCTTAGAACTTTACTGTCCACTGTCCCGGTGTCAATGCGGGCATGAACCCACTATCGAGCATAAATACTCCCTCTTGGAGTTAAAAGTAAAAACTTGGCCAGAGCCTCTACTAGAAACGGAGAGCATGCAAGATCATAAACAACACATATGTAATAACTTGATAATTAACATGACATAGTATTCTCTATCCATCGGATCCCGACAAACACAACATATAGAATTACGAGATAGATGATCTTGATCATGTTAGGCAGCTCACAAGATCCAACAATGAAGCACAATGAGGAGAAGACAACCATCTAGCTACTGCTATGGACCCATAGTCCGGGGGTGAACTACTCACTCATCACTCCGGAGGCGACCATGGCGGTGTAGGAGTCCTCCGGGAGATGATTCCCCTCTCCGGCAGGGGTGCCGGAGGCGATCTCTGGATCCCCGAGATGGGATCGGCGGCGGCGGCGTCTCGGTAAGGTTTTCCGTATCGTGGCTCTCGGTGCGGGGGTTTCGTCACGGAGACTTTTTATAGGCGGAAGGGCAGGTCAAGAGGCGGCACGGGGGCCCCACACCACGGGGCCGCGCGACCAAGGGGGGCCGCGCCGCCCTATAGTGTGGCCCCTCCGTGGCCCCTCTTCGTCTCTCCTTCGGACTTCGGAAGCTTCGTGAGAAAATAGGCCCCTGGGCTTTGATTTCGTCCAATTCCGAGAATATTTCCTTACTAGGATTTACTGAAACCAAAAACAGCGAGAACAACGACAGCGGCACTTCGGCATCTTGTTAATAGGTTAGTTCCGGAAAATGCACGAATATGACATAAAGTGTGCATAAAACATGTAGGTATCATCAATAATATGGCATAGAACATAAGAAATTATCGATACGTCGGAGACGTATCAAGCATCCCCAAGCTTAGTTCTGCTCGTCCGAGCGAGGTAAAACGATAACAAAGATAATTTCTGAAGTGATATGCCATCATAACCTTGATCATACTATTTGTAAACATATGTAGTGGATGCAGCGATCAAAACAATGGTGATGACATGAGTAAACAGGGGCACCCAAATAATAAAGGGACTAAGGGAAATTGAAGCTTTTGGCATAAAAATTATAAAATTGTGTTATTTGAACAATATATTACATTTTGGCCGACTAGATATTGTTTGCAACTCAAAGATACACAAGTGTGACGAATTTGGACTCATTTGGACAAAGTTTGTAAGCATAGTGGGTATTTGGGAGGTGTATTGAGCGAAAGCCCTGCATCTTCATATCTAGTAGCTCATGGACTAGGAAGTGGTTTTGAAGCTTTTGGCATAAAAACTTCATATCTCTATATTTCCTTTTCCATTATTATTTCTCTAGGTTGTAGGTAACATAACAAGGCTCCATGGGAAGGTTCCACCATGTTTTGAATTATTTTGAATTGAACCCTAAAACCCTAAAACCCTAAAACCCTAAACCCTAGAGAAAATGATAAATGTGGCTTAAATGTGGCATACAAATTGTTCATACAAATTCAAATTGTTGAACACAAAGGCATCCCCAATACAAATTGTTCATACAAATTCAAATTGTTCATACAAATTCAAATTGTTCAACACAAAGGCATCCTCAATACAAAGGGAACCCCAATACAAATTGTTCAACACAAAGGGATCGCCAATACAAAGAGAACCCCAATACAAATTGTTCATACAAATTCAAATTAGTTGTTCGAATAAAATCTTTCTCTTGCTCTCGGTGTGACTCGCGGGGCCACCACCTTACTCCGGGTAACCCTAACATGGATATTACCGGTGTCTACCTTCCTTTTGCCCTCTTTCTTGTTCTTCTTCTTACGCAAAGCTTGTGCTTTTTCTTCCGCCATGTACTCTTCGAAGTTAGCTTCTATCATGGCCTTACTACTTTCGTGGCATTCTCGACTATACTTGTTCCCTCTCCTCTAGACTCATCGGTTGAAGCCATTCTAAATCCATCCGTTCCCTCTGCTCTCCATCCAATGGTTCAAGCAGCTCTACATCCATCTGTTCCCCCGCTCTCGATCCATCGGTTCAATCTCCTCATGTTGAACGGCCGCTTCAATCTCCTCTCGCATTTGCTGCTTCAATCTCCTCATGTTGAGCTGCTGCTTCAATCTCCTCTGCATTTGCTTTGCTTCAATCTCCTCATGTTGAGCTGTCGCTTCAATCTCAAGTTGAATTGCTTGCTTCATTCTCCTCTGCATTTTCTGCTCCCGTTTGATCTTCCATTCCAAAAGCTCGGGTCAACTTTGTTTTTACAAAGCCTAGCAATGTGTCCGAGGATTCCACAACGTTTGCACTTAAGTTTTCGAATCGGTGCACCACCCTCTCGCACTAGCTCGATCCTATTCTTCCTCGGCCTACCTGCCGGTCTAGTCAATACTTGGAGAGTACGGTTTGAAGCCCGAATCGACTTTCATCCATTGGTCTTTTCCCAACAAGGTAGGAACATTCATAGCATATGCAGCCCTAAATTTGGCAACGAGAGAAATACTCGACACATACCGATCAACTTCACCATCTTCACCCCCTATAACACTCATGAAAACCAATGCGTGTATGCAGGGTATCCCACGGATCTGCCATCCCCTACAATGGCATGTCCTATCAACCAAACTCATCGGATACCTCCACTTGCCTGTTTTGTTTGTCGGTGTAGGTTACCTCGGCCTCCATTCCTTTTCGACGCATTGCATCCTCAATTGTTCTGCCCTGGCATGCAAAGACTTAATCAAAGATGGGAGCATGAGATGGCCAACATAATTTGTGGATGCAATTCTTTGACGCAGATCGATCTTTATCATGATCATCTGCCTAATCTTATCAAATATTTGCCACAACATAAGCCCTTTCAATGACTTGACCTTTGAATTGAAACTCTCCGCAAGGTTACTTGTTACATAGTCTACCTTGCAAATTTCATTGAATTGGCTTCCTGACCACACCCTACCATGATGTTCATCCAAGTACTCCTTCACCCCAGGTTTTTGTTTATACAACACATCCAAATGAAACAGATGCTTCCTAGAGCTGCATGTGTATGAAGCTGGCCATAGGTTGTCGGTAAAAACTTTACCCTTGAATTTCTTTGTAAAATTCTGTACCAAGTGTCGCATACATTCCCTATGCTCCACTCCGGGGAATACTGCTTCTACCGCGAGTCTCCAAACCTTTGCAAGCGTACTGTGTGGATAACAAGTCCTGGTGGATGACCTATAAGGTCGCGCAAATTCTGCGAAACCAAGTCCAACTTTCCTGTGACTCAACCTCAAAACCCCATAAGCAACAGGGAACATCCAATTATGTCCATCAAGCTACGAGTAGCAGCAACTAGCTGTCCTTTAAACCTGCCATGAAGAGCTGATGCATCCACGACCAAATAAGGCCTGCAACCGTCCAAAAAGCCTTTCCGACAAGCTTTGAAACAAACAAAAGCCCTTCTAAAACATTCCTTGTGCATTACCTTCCCGCTTTTCAATTTGTAGGGAAGCTTGTATGCTTGTCTATCGCTACAACACTTTGCTCGGACTAGCCATCTCCACTTCAGCTTTGAAAGTGTAAAGCAACCGAAAGCTTTCATTCCATGGACCATTGATCTTGTCAAGAGCCATTTCCTTTGCATAGAACATCCTCATGTAAGGTATTTCCATTTTATACTTCTCAACCACCTTTTTTACGAGTCGTCGTTGGACCAAGTGAAGGATTTTCTCTCAGCCAATCTAGGATTACATACGCCAACCACCTACTCTTCGCTAGCTTTGTTTTCAGCTCGGCTCTCCCCCTAGAGGTGGACACCTATGGATCTCCTTATTCTTCTTTATCCGAAACATAATGATAAGGGATGTCGGTAATAGATAACAAATTTTACACCGTGATCTAAATACACAAGCTGGTTGGCGTAGTACACTGAACCAAGGCAGCATCGCGCATTGTGGATGCATGCAGGCTAAACTTACACCTTAGGTATGGGCATTTAATTGTGAACCTACCCGGCTCACTTTTAATAACCTCAAAATTATTCTTAGTGAGAATGTGATATGTAGTAATTGCATTACGGCAGTCCATCATCGTTTGAAACACGGTGCCTTCTACAAGCTAGGGATTCTCCCTGTTCCACTCAATTGTTGGCAAGTCTTCACCTTCGTAATCGGCTAAAACGAGGCTGTCATCATTCTCATTATTCTCTTCATCATCAGTGTCATCAAATCTGGCACCAAAAGCCATATCTTCCATGTATTGATCCTCCATTGCCCGCTTACTGCATCGATCTACCAATTCAGGAAACATCAACTCATCCTCATCATCTTGAGGAGACTGATCCTCAATGTCTGCATCGTCCTCCACATCGACCGTACGAACGATCTGGCTACCACTAGCACTGGGGATAGATGGTGCTGTTGTGGACCTACAAGGAGCGCCGCGGCGCACACTATTAGCGAGAGGTAGCGACGGTAGAGAGACATGATGCCCGACCACCGATGATGCCCCGGCACCGGATGATGCCCGGCCCCTGTCCACATGGATACGAATTTTACCGAACCGGCAAGAAGCATTCAAAGCAAAAAGAATTCCCGGATCATCTTCGGAAATTAGTGGAACAAATCTTCCCTGCTGGATCGTTGAAATATTCGAAATGAAGCTGCATCGAGAGAGCTCCGAGTGTAGTTATCGTAGATGTTAGCTTTGAAATCCGTTAACGAGATGGTGGTTGCAACCACCGCAGGGAAGTAAAACCCCGTCTTACAGCGTTTAGAATCACGCGTAAAGCTAGAATCTAGCCTAACCACCAGCCGAAAAGCCAGCGCTGGATCCATCCTATTCGAAAAGCAACGCGATTAGTTGAGCAACAACGATTGGCGCTCAAAAACTGCCTCTCTGTTAATTCACATGGGATAGGCAGACGATGCTTACCCAGATGGAATCCATGCGTTAGATCCCTCCGATTCCCAATCTTCTCCACGGCTGGCGGGAATAGTCGGCACACCAGACGGAATGACAAAGAGGACAGGGGTAGGTCCATATCTGGTGGAGGCGGAGCCCGGGGGTGGTGGTGGGGGCGGGGCCGGCTCGGCGGCGGACGACGCCATAAGGTAGGTGGGCAGGATGGCGTGGCGGCGGAGGGGCGGTGTGTGAACTCCTCCAGTCTCGGACGGAGGGGAAAGCTTTGGGTCAGCTCTTCCAGTCAATAGTCAACACATTTCGAAAGCAACGGTCAAGCCAAAACCACCGCGGCTCCCTAGCCGTCACCGGTAACGGAAGGCCTCTGACCAGACGGCAACCCTCCCGTCCGAGCCTCTGCAAGGGGTTTCAAACTAGAGGGAGGGGAAAACTGAGGAAAAGTTAAGAGGCTGGGGAAAACTGAGTACAACTAACGAACCAGGGGCACGAAAATAGAAATCCCTAGAGGTTAATCCGGTAAAGATCCGGGCTATCGAAAGAATGACAATACCGCAAGATCTTAAGGATGTGCAAAAGTTTACCGGAAGCTTGGCATCGCTAAGCCGGTTCATAAGCAGGTTGGGAGAAAAGGCTTTGCCACTCTATGCTCTAATGAATAAATCCGATACCTTCGTCTGGACCCCTCAGGCAGACGCAGCATTCAAAGAGCTAAAAAATATGCTAGCCACTGCGCCGGTATTGGCTTCGCCTTTGGAAAGGGAACCCATGCTGTTGTACATAGCAGCAACGAACCGGGTCGTGAGTGTTGTGGTTGTGGTAGAAAGAGAAGAGGAAGGAAAAACCGTGCAGAGGCCGGTATACTACCTGAGCGAGGTGCTCTCCCTCTCAAAGCAAAACTACCCTCACTTCCAGAAAATGACCTACGGCGTGTCCATGGCCGCCACGAAGCTCAAGCACTACTTCGAGGAGCATCCAATGAAAGTGGTGAGTGAGGCACCCATTTCAGACATCATGTGCAACAAGGATGCTAGCGGCAGGATTGCCAAATGGGCAATTAGGCTATCGCCTTACGTACCGGCGTACGAGAGAAGAGATGCCACAAAGTCACAAGCCTTGGCTGATTTCCTGGTCGATTGGGCGGAAATGCAATACAAACCGCCGGAACACAAAATAGAGTACTGGAAGATGCACTTTGATGGATCCAAGCTCAAAGAGGGTTTGGGTGCCGGTGTAGTTCTTACCTCACCTAAGGGAGATCACCTCCGGTATGTGCTGCAAGGGCACTTCAGGGCATCGAACAATGTCGCTGAATATGAAGCTTTGATTCATGGGCTCAAGGTCGCAAAAGAAATCGGTGCGCACCGGATCATTTGCTACGGTGACTCGGATCTTGTGGTTCAGCAATGTTCCGGAGATTGGGATGCAAAAGATGCCAACATGGCCTCTTACCAGTTTCATGTGCAAAAGATTGCCGGATACTTCGAGGGGTGTGAATTTCACCATGTGCCGCGGGCGGAAAATGAAGCCGCGGATACGCTCTCCAAGTTGGGCTCCTCCAGGCAAGAAATCCCTCCCGGAATAGCTTTGGCTCACCCGAGGGCACCGTCAATCAAACCAAGTCCAGAGTCTGAGTCAATCTTTGTACCGGAGTCACACGTTGTGCCAATGGACATTGACGAAGGAAACCCGGGGACTGTTCCGGTAAACCCGGGGACTGCGGGGTCAAAACCGGAAGAAGCTATGCTGGTGGACAGTATGGAGATAGATGTACCGGTGTTTCTGGTTCGAGAAGCACCAACTTGGGTTGAACCTATTAAGGAATTCCTGATCAACGGCACCTTGCCGGTTGACGAAACTGAATCAAGAAGGATCCAGAGGAGGTCCAAGGCCTATACCATCATCAACGGTGAAGTGTACAAGATAAGTGTTACCGGTGTCCTCCAAATATGTGTAGAACCGGAAGAGGGAAAAGATATGCTTGTGGAAATTCACCAAGGAGAATGCGGGCATCACGCCTCATCAAGGGCGCTGGTGGCAAAAGTGTTCCGGCATGGGTTCTACTGGCCCACGGCACTGGAAGACGCTGAGGACCTGGTACGAAAATGCAACGGGTGCCAGAGGTACACCAAGAAAAACCATACCCCAGCATCCGGTCTGAAAACCATACCGATAACTTGGCCGTTTGCTGTTTGGTGCCTTGACATGGTTGGTCCATTCAAAACTGCAAGAGGAAACATGACCCACATCCTAGTGATGGTGGATAAGTTCACCAAGTGGCTTGAAGTGAAACCTATCGCAAAATGTGATGGGCACACAACGGTGAAATTCTTGAAAGATGTTATCTTGCGGTATGGATACCCGCATAGCATCATCACTGATAATGGGACGAACTTTGCCCAAGGAGAATTTAAGCGATTCTGTGAAGATAACAACATCCGGTTGGATTTGTGTTCCGTGGCACACCCGCAAGGCAACGGCCAAGTGGAGAGAACCAACGCTCTGGTGCTTTCCGGTATCAAACCAAGGCTCATTGAACCACTGGAAAAGACACCAGGATGCTGGCTCGATGAATTACCATTAGTGCTGTGGAGCATAAGAACAACACCGAACCGGTCTACCGGATACACTCCATTCTTCATGGTTTATGGGGCAGAAGCGGTGATACCGACCGATATTATCCATGATTCACCGTGGGTTCAACTCTATACCGAAGAAGAGGTAAAAGAGGCCCGAGAAAACGATGTGGACTTGCTCGAGGAAGCAAGAGAGCTGGCACTGGAAAGATCAGCCATATACCAGCAAAACCTCAGACGCTATCATAGCCGGAAGGTTAATCCGAGAGTGTTCCGGGAAGGGGACCTGGTGCTACGCTTAGTGCAGCGCACTGAGGGGCTCCAAAAACTCTCACCTCCATGGGAAGGACCTTTCATTGTGAGCAAGGCTGTACACAATGATGCCTACTACTTGATCGACGCACAGGAATCAAAGAAGGGAAAGGCGGACAGGTCAGGAGAGGAGACCAAGCGCCCATGGAACATAGCTTTGCTGCGCCCTTTCTATTCCTGAAGATGTGTTGTAAGGCGTTCCTTTTTGTACCTTATTTGCTATGAATAAAAGATGCTAGCACCTCGAATGAATCTCGGGGACTGCCTCTACCGGAATTGCATGCAATGTGTTTAATTTTTCAGTATACCGGTTTGATTGTTGGACATCTTCTTTTTCCGGTATAGTAGCGTGCTAAACCTACCGGAGTCTTCGACTTTGCTGCTGTCCGAAACCCGGCTTCATGGCAAGCAAGATAAACCGGAAGGATCTAAGCACGTGAAACACGCAGAGAGAAATCGAAAACAAACAATCCGAAGAAAGTTTGACTAACCCCGGGTATACCGGTTTTTTGTGAAAAAATTCGAATTATTTCTAAGTTCAAGAAAGTGCTTGTTTGGCAAAAGAACTTTGTGACTCATACGCCAAAACACCCAGAGAGGTAGGCAGAGCCAAAGCAAAAGAACCAAGTGTGCATCAGATTGGATGCGGAAGCAAATCCGAAATCTTCACTGTGCAAGATCAAAGCAAACAATAAGGGCGAATTGCTAAGGCTGCATACCAACATAACGTAATAAGTTACCGGTGTATCATATAAGATACCAGCATAATTAAGAGTAGCACAACCAAAAGGACTTCAAGGTATTTCATTACATCTCGCACCCGACATACCGGGGGAATTTTACGATAATTGTTTTGTGAGATAAGCAGGTGTGACAAACATGCACTAAGATATTCTAAGCAACAGGAGGCTCGGCGGCAGCTTCAGGCGCTTCCGGGGCTTGCTCTGGAGGGGCATCATCTTCAGGGGCCTCCTCTTCGTCCTCGCTAGCATCTTCTTCTTCCTCATCCTCGGATATTTCATCCTTGGTGTCAGCGGGAGGAGGAATGAAGATGCTGGTGCGGGCAAACTGAGCAACCCGGTACGCGTGGTCCTTGCGCTTGGCGGTTAAGGCCGGATCTGTATCGGTAGGTGCCTGGCCGCGCAAGCTGTGGAGGGCATCGAGGTCCAGCTCCTCGTACCAGGAGCAAACAACGCGGAGCGCTGCATCAGCTCCGGCACGGGCAGACGAGTGTTTCCACTCGCTGAACCTTTCGCCGACATCCCTCAAGCACTGGGCGAGAAGCGTCAGGTTTGCCGGTACCTCTTCCCCGGGCCACAGGACTTTGAAGATCTGCATAGCCACCTCCGGTACATCGACCAGGTGCCGGTCCACAACCTTCATATGGTAAATCCGAGCGTTCAGCGCAACAAGGTGGTCGTAGGCGTTCCAGGGGCATCCGGGTCGCTGACAGCGTGTTCAGCCCGGAGCTCTGTCACCCTCTTGTGCGCGTGCGGCTGGGAATCCGGGAAAAGCTCTGAAAGAAAAGAAAAAGAAGAAAAGGGAACCGGTATAAGGACATACTGCCGGAAGATATAAGCTTATAAGCGAAAGGGAAAGGAAAAGAACTTACTGAGAGCCAGCTCGTCGGCCTGAATGACCAACCGATCAAACTCAGCCTGGTCCGACGCGAGGGTGGCGTTCCGGTCCTGCGCCTCCTTTAGCAGCCTGGACTCCTCATCCAACTCCTTCTGTAGCTGCGCGCTGGCATCGTGGAAGTCCTTCAGCAATTCGTCCAGCTTGGCCTCGCCGGCAGCCTGGACGTCCTTGAGCTCCCGCGCGTGCTGGAGTCCGGCTTGCATGAGCTTGTCCTTCAGCTCAGCAGAGATCTTCTCCTGAGCATCCAGAGCCTTGCGGTGCTCGCGGGCGAGCTGCTCCTTTTCAGCTGTAATCCGGAAGAACAAACGATTAACAAAAAGAAACCGGCAAGTTCAAGAAAGGCAAGATAAACGAGTGACAAGTTGTACCTTTAAGCGCAGAAATCTGGGCGGAGAGGTCCTCAACCGAGGCTTCCGGAAGGGCAGCTGTACAAAGAACTTGTGAATATTGATTGATAAAAAGGAGCCGGTAAAAAGAGGCCGGAGGTTGGAAACTAACCTTGGCACTTGCTGTGGGCCTCGGAGAGGTACCGGTGTTCCCACAGAAGCTCCTCAAAGAGCTGCTTCCGGGTGTCCAGGGTGCCCTGTCCAAGTCAAAAGTTCCGGTAAGGCTATGCCGGTTTTTTGTTTCAAGAAAGTTTCGCGCTAAGAACTGCGTGCTCAACCCGAAACTCGGGGACTGGCTATGCCGGTTTTTTGTTTCAGACAAGTTTCGCGATAAGAACTGCGTGCTCAACCCGAAACTCGGGGACTGGCTATGCCGGTTTTTTGTTTCAAGAAAGTTTCGCGCTAAGAACTGCGTGCTCAACCCGAAACTCGGGGACTGGCTATGCCGGTTTTTTTTTTGTTTCAGACAAGTTTCGCGCTAAGAACTACATGCTCAACCCGAAACTCGGGGACTAGCTATGACAGTTTTTTGTTTCAAGAAAGTTTCACGCTAAGTACAGTGTACTCAACCTGAAACTCGGGGACTATGAGGATATATCTATAGGTTGGGAGATTGAAAACATGCATGAATTTAAAAGAGAAACCTTTGAAGTTTAAGTGTGAAGCTTACCACCACGTTGCCGCTGGCGTCGTGCCAGGCCGTGTCGAACTCCTTGACGGCACGCTTGAGCCGGCTCAGATGCTGCGCCGTGCTCCGCGGGCCGGAAGGGTCCACGACCGGCAGTTTGTCCTTGCCCAAGCCGCGGGTGGCGGGAGATAGGTCCACCCGGTTCCACTTCTCCGCATACTCGAGCAGCGGGCCCAAGTTAACCTCACCGCGGTTGAGTTTAGTGATCCGGCCCAGCTGAGCTGAGGCCTTCTCGCTGGCACAACGGCGGCGCGGTCGGCATGCGGCACCAATGTCTGCGAGCCGGAAGGTGGCGAGGTCGCGGCAGTGACCACTGCAGCAAGTTGCTGAGCGGTGAAGGTGGCGCCTTCCGGACGAGGTGGCTCGGGGGCGGCAGTAGGTTCGCCGGTTGGAGGTGCCGGAGGAGGCGACGGCGCGTCCTTTGCCGGCGCGGAAGCTTCCGGCGCTTCCTTGGCCGGTGGTGAGGTTGCTGGCGCGGAAGGTTCCGGCACAGTCTTAGAGGGGGAGGCGGTGGCCTTCTTCTTCTTCTTCTTCTTTGGAGTGGGGGGAACCAGAGGTTCCGCCCGCTCAGCTTCTTCGGTACCGACGCCGATGTTGCTGGTGCCGGTGTCTTCAATGTAAGGAGGGGAAGTGAAATCCTCCTCCGCGCGGGGGTTTGAAGGTTCAGGGTCCGCGCGCCCCAAACTTGTATTGCCTCCCCGAGGGGAGGCTGGAGATTTGCCGGTACCCGAGGGTACCGGGCTCGCGTGAGGAGGAGGAGAGGTCCTGGCAGCGTCCTCGGCAGCTTCCGGCCTCATGCCCGGTGCGCTCCTAGTGAGGCTCAGAGGAGGCCTAAGAAAGAAAAAGAAAAAAAAAGTTAGAAAGAATAATCGAGCAAGGAAAATCTCAAGCGAAAGATAAAAAGTATGAGAGACCGGAAGCTTACCCAGCAGCGACCGGCATCTCGTGTTGGCGCTTCTTGCCATAGGGCTTGTCGTCACTCTTCTTCTTGAGGCGCTTGGCGGGGGGAGCTTCGCTGGGGCCGGCCTCAGGGGCCGGAGCCTTGTTCTTCCGCCCCCGGGAGGCCAGGTTGTCCAGGAACTCCTGGCCAACCTCGGCTGCCAAAGGAGCCACGTGCTCCACAACCTGAGGGTTTGCACCGGCTGAGCGAAGATCTACAAATAAGTAGTTTATAAGGAAAAAGAAGTGAGCGATATACCTCGAGGATAACGACCTCGTCGTCAGAACCGGAATCGTTTGCCGGATGAGGAGTTGAAAAGTTACCCGGGTGCTTGATGTGTGTCGGGCCCATCTTGTGTTTCCCCTTCACGTAGGGGTCCGGGTCACAGTCGTCGTGGAAACGCCGGTTGGGGGCGTAGGAGGTTGGCTCCTCCCTGCGGATCCGGGAGAAGTTCTGCAGCACAAAAGAAACAAGTCAGAATAAAAAAATTCACAAGTACTCCGGTACAAGGTCTTCCGGAGATCCCGAGATCTTACTCGGCGAGGAGGAGAGTTGCTGCGCCCTGCGGCTATAAGGGAGCAGCCCGTATTTTCCGCTGGGCTTCAGCGTATTCTGGCAGATCTGCTTGGCCTTATGGACCAAGTCAGGGGGCTCAGCGAGTGAGTGGTAATCCTGGTCGGGTCCATCCGGCCTGACATCTGGCAAATCTTGTGAGCGCGGGAGTCGAAGGGAGGTGACCCCTGACACTGGCGCGTCAGAAAATGTGCGCATTTCTCTGACAGGCACTATTTCCAACATATTCTCGACTTCGTCGAGGAAGGTTTAATGGCAAAGCTATCGGAAAAGATCGGTATGTTAAGGAGGATCCGGCAGAGACACCGGAAGGTTTTAAACTGGTTACTGGAAGAGTAAAACCGGTACGTTAAAAAGTGGGAACCTGGCATGGTCCGTCGGATAGAATCCGCCGGACTATACCAGCTTCGGGGACTAATGTTGGGGGGATGACCCCCGGTATGCCAAAGGCATGCTAAACTGGCCTGGCTTAGGCTGTTGAGGTACCGGTTTAAAGGTTATTCCGGATAATGAAGTAAGTTTGTGCTTAAGTGAAACTATGCCGGTATCCCAGAAGGGGTATACCGGAATACGCTAAGAAGTACCGGAGTACCGGCACAGGCTACACTGTAGCACGTCGGCAGTCTGGTCAAAGATTCCCTCAAGGACTAGAGGACAAGGATGAGCGAAGCACATCAGCTTTAATCAAAGTTCTGAGGCTAAAGCAGAAGATGACGTAAAAGCTACCGGAGGATGTCACCGTTCCTGATTAAAGACATACCGGTGTCACCTGCTGCCAAAGAGGCTTTGTAAAGTAGTTTGTCTAGTCAAAGATGCCATTAGGGTTTCTTCCCCTGTAAGCCACCCTCTCCCCTATGTATGGAGAGGGAGCACACCCTTGCGCGGGGTACCTGAGTATGCAATAGACAGATTCTAAGTTAGAAGTAGAAGCTTGTACTGTGCTTCTTCAACCTCTGTCCAAGGCCAAGTTCATCAATAATATACCGGTATTCCACCCGAAATCCACCCTTGTGTTACCAAAACCCTCTCCCGAATCCTCTAGCGCACATTCGGCCCCAACTCAAGCCATCCCATGACATCTGTCTGTTCACCACGACGACAATGGTAGTCATTACTTTGGATTAAATTTAGTTAACATATCTAGTTAAATTTCAATAAAGTCGTTGTCGGTTGTTTTAGTTTAAATTTAGTTCATATACCCCTTTTATCCCGGGTGGGGGTTCAAACTGGGACAAAAGATGGGGGGGCTTAATCTAGGGGAGGCTTACCTGGTGTTTGCCTTATCTGGTGGGGAGGGGGCTTATCTGGGGAGAGGGGATTATCTGGAGGCACGCCGCTATATATAGCTCATCCGGGGAAAGCGGAGAGAGAAGCCCGAGAGCAGAGAGAGGAGAGGCAACGGCTAGGATGGAAAGAGCCTCTCCGGTGGATTTTCTCGAATATGTCTTAGATGGCCGGCCGTCTTAGACATCTTCGGAAACTCCGCCCGAGGGAACACTTCCCACAAGTAGGACTCCCGCCAGCTGCTAGTATACACCCAACAACCAGTAGCTCAGGGTACAAAAGGAGGGAGAGCAAAGAGAGCTTCCCGGGAGCTGGTATACACTTGGCGACGACGACATGGAAGGAAAGAGCTTCTCCGGCGGAGCTTCTCGAATATGTCTTAGATGGCCGGCCGTCTTAGACATATTCAGAAGCTCTGCCCGAGCGAACTCTTCCCGCAAGCAGGACTCCCGCCCGGAAGCTGCTAGTATACACCTAACAACCAGTAGCTCAGGGTGGTGGTGAGTATATGGAGGAAGAAGAGGAAGCCTAAGCTGGTGGCTTCATTATGGCTGACACCGATGATGAGGAGGAGGAGGAAGAAGAGGAACCCAGAGCTGGTGGCTTCATCATGGCTGGCACCAATGATGATGAGGAGGAGGAAGAAGAGGAACCCAGAGCTGGTGGTGAGCATATGGAGGAAGAAGAGGAAGCCTAAGTTGGTGGCTTCATCGTGGCTAACGCCGATGATGATGAGGAGGAGGAAGAAGAGGAACCCAGAGTTGGTGGCTTCATTGTGCCTGACACCGATGATGATGAGGAGGAGGAAGAAGAAGAGGAACCCAGAGTTGTTGGTGAGCATATGGAGGAAGAAGAGGAAGCCTAAGCTGGTGGCTTCATCCTGGCTAACAAATGATGATGAGGAAGAGGAAGAAGAGGAATCCAGAGCTGGTGGCTTCATCGTGGCTGACGCCGATGATGATGAGGAGGAAGAGAGGAACCCAGAGCTGGTGGTGAGCATATTGAGGAAGAAGAGGAAGCCTAAGCTGGTGGCGTCACCGTGGCTGACGCTGATGATGATGAGGAGGAGGAGAAGAGGAACCTAGAGCTGGTGGTGAGCATATGGAGGAAGAAGAGGAAGCCAGAGCTAACCATCTAACCTTTAGTCCCGGCTGGTGGGTGCAACCGGGACTAAGGTGGTTTTAGAAGCCATGTACCAAACTGTCGGCGGGATAAGGACGTGCGGGCAACTATTACTCTCGGCTGGTGGGTACAACCGGGACTAAAGGTGGTTTTTGTGTCATCTAACAAAACTGTCGGTGGGATAAGGACGTGTGGGTAGCCTTTAGTCCCGGCTGGTGGGTGCAACCGAGACTAAAACTGTCGGCAGGATAAGGATGCATGGGTGGACGCACTGCTCGATGAGATAAAGCATGTAGCGCACGACGCCCTGTCGGAGGAACAAGACAAAGTAGAAGCGGCTCAGTGCCTATAAAAGGAGCATCGATACGCCATGGAAAGCAGCTCAACAAGCCAACCTAGAAGGTAGGGAGAGTTTCATCCCCATGGATGGAGGAAAGGGTTGGGAAATCTCCCGTGGCGGAACTTCTCGAAGATGTTGTTGGTGTGCACGCCCTACGGCATCTTCGGAAGCTCCGCCTCGGAATTTTTTTCCTGCAAGCCCGTGAAAGACTCCATCTCCTCTAACAGTGTTGGGGAAAGTGTTGGGAAATGTCCCATGGCGGAACTTCTCGAAGATGTCGTTGGTGCATATGCCCTACGGCATCTTCGGAAGTTCCGCCTCGGAAAAAAATTCCTGCAAGCCCGTGAAAGACTACATCTCCTCTAACAGTGTTGGGGAAAGGGTGGGGAAATCTCCCGTGGCGGAACTTCTCGAAGATGTCGTTGGTGCACACGCCCTACGACATCTTTGGATGTTCCGCCTCGGAATTTTTTTCCTGCAAGCCCGTGAAAGACTTCATCTCCTCTAACAGTGTTGGGGAAAGGGTTGGGAAATCTCCTGTGGCGGAACTTCTGGAATATGATGTTGGTGCACATGCCCTACGGCATCTTCAGAAGTTCCGCTTCGAATTTTTTTCCTGCAAGCCCGTGAAAGACTCCATCTCCTCTAACAGTGTTGGGGAAAGGGTTGGGAAATCTCCTGTGGTGGAGCTTCTCGAAGATGTCGTTGGTGCACACGGCCTACGGCATCTTCGGAAGCTTCGCCTCAGAATTTTTTTCCTGCAAGCCCGTGAACGATTCCATCTTCTCTAACTGTGTTGGGGAATCTCCCTATATATATGGTAAAAAAAGCCAACCATCTCCACTTTTAATATCTTACATACAGTTACATGATTACACAAAAATAAATGGGAAATTGATTTCCATGTTGAGATACTCATTTGTGCCATGAACCTTCTTCAATTAACTTGATCATGGAGCATCTTCATCATTGAACCTTATTCGGCCGTAACCATGGAGCATCTTCATCATTTAACTTGATGCTTGGGTCAATGTTCACTGTGAAGGGTGGAATTTCGTCAAACTTATTATAATATTCTGACATGTCTGTCTTGTCCTCCACTCCCACGATGTTTCTTTTTCTAGAAAGAACTATGTGGCGCTTTGGCTCATCGTATGATGTATTATTTTCCTTATTTTCCTTTTTCTTGGTTTGGTAGACATGTCCTTCACATTGAAAACCTGGGCCACATCCTTGGCTAGGACGAATGGTTCGTCTCTATACCCAAGATTGTTGAGATCCACTGTTTTCATTCCATACAACTTGTCTACCCGAACCCCGCCTCCTGTTATCTTGGCCCATTTGCACCTAAACAAAGGGACCTTAAAAGAAGGTCCATAGTCAAGTTCCCATATCTCCTCTATGTAACCATAATATGTGTCATTTGGGCCTTTGTTGTTTATTGCATCAAAGCGGACACCACTGTTTTGGTTGGTGCTCTTTTTATCTCGGGCGATCGTGTAAAATGTATTCCCATTTATCTCGTACCCTTGGAAAGTCAATACAGTCGAAGATGGTGTCTGGGCCAACAAGTACAGTTGATCTCCAACAGTGGTGTCATTCATGAGATGTTTTTGCAACCAACTGCCGAAAGTTGACATGTGTTCACGTGTAATCCAATCGTCCGACTGCCCCGGGTTCTGGGAGCGTACAAAATTCTTGTGTACATTGATATACGGAGCCACGAAGGTGGAACTTTGTAGAACTGTGTAGTGTGCTTGAGTGAAAGAATGCCCGTCCCTACATATCATTGCTTTCTTTCCTAGCGTGCCTTTTCCACTCAGTCTCCCCTCATGCCGCAATTCAGGAACACCAATCGGCTTAAGGCCAGGAATAAAGTCAACATAGAACTCAATGACCTCCTCTGTTCCATAGCCCTTGGAGATGCTTCCTTCTAGCCTACCACGGTTATGAACATATTTCTTTAAGACTCCCATGAACCTCTCAAAGGGGAACATATTGTGTAGAAACACAAGACTGAGAATGGAAATCTCATCGACCAGGTGAACGAGGAGATGCGTCATAATATTGAAGAAGGATGGTGGGAACACCAGCTCAAAACTAATAAGACATTGGACCACATCATTTTGCAACCTCTGTAGAATTCCTGGATTGATTACCTTCTGAGAAATTGCATTGAGGAATGCACATAGCTTCACAATGGGCAGTCGAACATTTTACGGTAGAAGCCCCCTCAATGCAATCGGAAGGAACTGCGTCATTATCATGTGGCAGTCATGAGACTTCAAGTTCTGAATTTTTTTTCTCTGCCATATTTATTATTCCCTTTATATTGGAGGAGAATCCAGACGGGACCTTGATACTGCTCAGGCATTCAAAAAAGATTTCTGATAACCCACAAGTATAGGGGATCGCAACAGTCTTCGCGGGAAGTAAAACCCAATTTATTGATTCGACACAAGGGGAGACAAAGAATACTTGAAAGCCTTAACAGCGGAGTTGTCAATTCAGACTGCACTGGAAACAGACTTGCTCGCAAGAGTTTATCGATAGTAACGGTTTTATAGCAAGTAGCAGATGAGTGAAATAACAGCAGCAGTGTAACAAAGACAGCAGTAGTGATTATAGTAAACAGCAGGATTAAAATACTGTAGGCACAGGGATGGATGATGGGCGTTGCATGGATGAGAGAAACTCATGTAACAATCAAGGTAGGGCATTTGCAGATAATAATAAAGCGGTATCCAAGTACTAATCAATCAATAGGCATGTGTTCCATATTTAGTCGTACGTGCTCGCAATGAGAAACTTGCACAACATCTTTTGTCCTACCAGCCGGTGGCAGCCGGGCCTCTAGGGAATCTACTTGGAAATTAAGGTACTCCTTTTAATAGAGCACCGGAGCAAAGCATTAACACTCCGTGAACACATGTGATCCTCATATCACCGCCTTCCCCTTCGGTTGTCCCAATTTCGTCACTTTGGGGCCTCGGGTTCCGGACAACAATACGTGTATACAACTTGCAGGTAAGATCATAAAACAATGCATATCATCATGAAACAATAACATGTTCAGATCTGAGATCATGGCACTCGGGCCCTAGTGACAAGCATTAAGCATAACAAGTTGCAACAATATCATAAAAGTACCAATTACGGACACTAGGCACTATGCCCTAACAATCTTATGCTATTACATGACCAATCTCATCCAATCCCTACCATCCCCTTCAGCCTACGAGCGGGGAATTACTCACACATGGATGGGGGAAACATGGCTGGTCGATGGAGAGGCGTCGGTGGTGATGATGGCGATGATCTCCTCCAATTCCCCGTCCCGGTGGAGTGCCAGAACGGAGTTTCTGGTCCCGAGACGGAGTTTCGCGACGGTGGCGGCGTACTGGATGGTTTCTGGCGACCTCGACTTCTCGTCTCGCGTTTTTAGATCGAAACCCTTAAGTAGTCCAGAGGAGGGCGTCGGAGGCCAGCCGAGGTGGCCACATAGTAGGGCGGCGCGCCCCCCTCCCGGGCCGCGCCGGCCTGGTGTGTGGGGGCCTCGGGCCTCCACCTGGCTTGCCCTTCTGGCTCCGTAATTCTTCTGGAAAAATAAGACCCTCGACATAAATTCCGGGGATTTTCCTGAAAGTTGGATTTCTGCACAAAAACGAGACACCAGAGCAATTCTGCTGAAAACAGCGTTAGTCCGTGTTAGTTGTATCCAAAATACACAAATTAGAGGCAAAACAATAGCAAAAGTGTTCGGGAAAGTAGATACGTTTTGGACGTATCAACTCCCCCAAGCTTAGCTTATTGCTTGTCCTCAAGCAATTCAGTTAACAATTGAGTGCGATAAAAGAACTTTCACGAACACATTTGTTCATATGATGTAAATATTCTCATGATATGGCAAGTACTTAAGCAATTCATAATAAGATACATGCAAATAAAATCATCTAACAGCTATGTCAATCATGGAAAAGGTACCAACAAATTAACAATAAGCATCATGAATCATGTCTATCAGCAGGATTGCAATGTTCATAAAAGGATATGATAAAGTGATATCTCGCTTGCCCATATTTGTACAGCAAAACATAAATGCTCGGGCACCTTTGAAGTTCATGGAAAGGTTGGAAGTAGAGATTATCAAAGATAAAAGCATCAAAGTTATACCACAATTAATCACATTTTGGGACAAGCATATTATACTAAGAATGATAGTTGTGCTCTCAAGAAGGTGCTCAAAGAAAGGATGGAGACTCAATATAAAAGTAAAAGATTGACCCTTCGCAGAGGGAAGCAGGGATTAACATGTGCTAGAGCTTTTCATTTGTAAAACAGGAGTAAAATTATTTTGAGAGGTGTTTGTTGTTGTCAACGAATGATAGTGGGTACTCTAACTACCTCGTCAACCAGACTTCCAAGAGCGGCTCCCATGAAGGACATTATCTCTACCAGCAAGGTAAATCATCCCTCTTCTCTTTTGTTTACACACGTACTTTAGTTTAATTATGGATGACACTCCCCCCAACCTTTGCTTACACAAGCCATGGCTAACCGAATCCTCGGGTGCCTTCCAACAATCTCATACCATGGAGGAGTGTCTATTTGCAATTTAAGTTGCTTACTGATAAATCAGGGCAAAACATGTGAAGAGAATTATTAATGAAAGTTGATTAATTGGGGCTGGAGGAACCCCGTTGCCGGCTCTTTTTGCAAAATTATTGGATAAGCGGATGTGCCACTAGTCCATTATGAAAGTCTGTCAGGAGTAAATGACAAGATTGAAAGATAAACACCACATATTTCCTCATGAGCTATGAAACATCAACACAAATTAGAGAAGTATTTTGAAGGTTTAAAGGTAGCGCATGAGAATTTACTTGGAATGGTTTGAAATGCCATGCATAGGTATTTATGGTGGACACTCTGGAATAACTTGGTTTTCAGGGGTTTGGAAGCACGAGCAGCATTCCCGCTCAGTACAAGTGAAGGCTAGCAATAGACTAGGAAGCGACAATCAAGAGAGCGATGACTCGTCATAATCATGCTTGCGACAAAATAAATTAACGGAGGCATAAAAGTGATACAAGAACTCTGAGGTAAAGTAAATCATCGAGGCTTAATTGACTTCTTGTTCAGTCATATGCATGCGTGAGCATGTGCCAAGTTGATTCAAGTGGATTATTCAGATGAGGATACCATAATGTCATATCTATCTATGAATAAAGCAATGCAAGCAAATATTTATGACATGCTACTTATATTAATAAATTGGAGCTAAGCATGAGAGATCATGAGCTACTAGACTTTCTTAAATGACATATACCTCATATGAACCAACTAAGCATGCTCACATGGATGAGTATATGTACAAAAATGAAAACAAATAGAGTTCATACCAGCCTCTCACCACAGTCAGATCGTCGTATATCGTCATTATTGCCTTTTCACTTGTGTAGCTTGAATAATATGGAATAAAAACCACGCTCCAGCCACCGAAGACCATTGAACTCATAATGAACTTTACAAAACCAAGGAAGAACAGCAAATATTTTTGGTGTTTTCAAATTGGCAACAAGAACAAAAGGAAACAAGCAAACAAAGCAAAATCTTTTTGGATTTTCTTAAAGCAAACCAACGATAGCAAATAAAGCAAAATAAAAGCAAGAAACCAAAATAAACAAATGGTGAAGAGAAAAAACAGAAATATTTTTGGTCTTTTTGTGTTTTAGGAAAGAAACAAAGCAAAAACAAAAGAATGAAAACTAAAAGAGTCACATAAACACAAAGCAGCAGGAATTCGTCAAACTTGACAGCAGTACAGTAATCGATTTTTAAGAAATTCTTCCGCTGCTCATCTCGAAAAGTGTTCAACTAATGAAAGTTAGATAATAACCTGGGGAACATGCACAAAAATTGGCTTCTCAAAATAACGTTATGGATGTTTTGGAGAATTTTTTTGGTATCAGCCCAGAATCTGTTTTCAATCAGCACTTCCCCAAATATCATCTCCCTCTTATTAGAAAACCACTTCAAGAAACTAAACAAGTATATACAAGTATCCAGCAACCATAATATGCAAAGAATGAGTGATGCTGGTATACCTCCCCCCAGCTTTTGGCCTAAGTGGAGATCAACCCCAGCGAGGGTCAGGATTCCACGCCGGTGGATCATACATGGCGTAATCATAATAAGGTCCCGGTGCAGAAGAAAAGGGTGAAGGCTCCTCATGCCCAACATGTTGATGCGAAGAACTTGCTGCATCGGATGACGAGTCGAGGTGTTCCTCGGCCTCCTCCGGGTCTCTTGCATGATGGCCATCTCCCTCTATGTATGCATTCAGTTCACCTTCCGTGACTGACCAATCCCTCCTGGAATCAAGGTTAAACAGAACAGGTGCAGGCAATCCTACTAGTTTTTCGGTTTTCTTAGTTGTTCTCCAAGTTTTCTTGTAAAATGTTATCTTGTAAGACAGGTTACTCAAATTAGACAAATCAGAAACAAATTCATGCTTAATCATGGAGATTATGTCAAGTTTCTCTATGGGGAGCTGAATATCAAGATGGTGAGGTTCTACACCATGCATAGCTAATAAGCGAGAGGCGATGAGACCTCCACAAATTCCGCCCTTCTCATGGTTAGTAGAAAGTCTATAGGCTATTAAAGCACCCAAGTTAAAAGTTCTATCACCTTGTAATGCAGCAGCTAGAAAAGCTAAATCCTGGATAGATAACTTACTTGCATTCTTTCTAGCAAGAACGCACTTGGTGATGAAATAAGCAAAGTAGCGAATAGGTCTGGAAATTGAATACTACTGATTTTACCACTATCCTCTGAGAAGCTTCTTCCATGGCAAATCATCTTGTAGAGACTTAAGAGCTCCTGCGGCAGTCCCCTTATCTTTTCGCATGATCCCCATTGTGGCACTCTAATTGCTGCACAAAAATCATTGAATGGCAGGTTGACAGTTTTATTATAAATTTTGTATCGAACCGTGGGGTTAGATTGAGACCAATTGAATTCAAAATCCTGAACCACAGACATGGTCAATTTTGCATATTGGTATGGTTCACCAACAACAAAACTTTCCAACCCTGCATTGGAAATCAGGTTTTGAACATCTTGCAAGATTCCTGCACTTCTCATAAAATCAATGCACGGGTAGTAAGAGGGGTATACTCCCTCTTCGCGGTTAACTCTCATAACTTGTCGCACCTCTAATTCTTGTTGGTTTAGTTGATGACTATTCCACTCCATTTTCTGAAATTTTTCAACAAACAATATAAAATTTGATTTGGTGACATATAATTGAGGGAAACTACTATAGAAACTTGCTAGAGTACTAATCATGCATCAAAACTAGTTTCTACAACTTAGAACAAGCATGCAAGCTCACTAAACATGTTACCTACAGCAGCAAAATATTCAAGATATACTCAACCAAACAAAATTCTACTTGGATAATCGAAGGAGTCACATACCGGAGAGCAAATGTGCCAAATTTCAGACAGAAATCTGGGCTGAGCAAAGAGATCGAGAAATGTTGAGGTCTTGAGCAGAAACGCGAGTGAGAGAAAGCTGGTGCGAGTTTTTTCGGGAGAGAGAAGAGAATGGGAGAAAGAGATGAAGTGGTGGGGCAAGGAGGGCCCCACACAACAGGGTGGCGCTCCCCTTCCAGGCCGCGCCGGCCTGTGGGGTGCCACCCTGGGGTGCCCCACTGGTCATCCCCAGGTGCTCCCAGGTGCTTCTTCGAAAAATAAGACCAACGGTATAATTTTTTTGAATTTTTGAAAACTTTGAAAAATGCACATTTCTGGGTGTCAAATTTATTATTACTGAGCAGAAAAAGATTTTGAAATCTCTATATAACTAAATAACTTTGCAAAACAAAAGTGCTACAACAAGTAAAACAAGTGGAGGAAGAAAGAGATGTTGTTTAGTTCCTCTATGCATATAAAATGAATTTGTTAACAAGGTTGATCAAGTCTTGCCACCAAATAAATTTCACATAGCATAAGAAGAAATAAACCTCAAATCAATCATGTTACCTTGAATTGTATTGATATGGATCCAATCATAAGAGTTTGATATTCTTCTTTAGGATCATATATTGGACAATCAATAGTTCCCACTTTGATAGTTCTCACATTAGAAATTGTATTAACTCCACATGCTTTCTCAATCCTCTTGGGAAAATAAACGGTATGCTCCTTGTCATCGACATTGAAAGTAACTTTTCCTTTATTGCAATCAATAACAGCCCCTGCGGTGTTAAGAAAAGGTCTCCCAAGAATAATAGACATATTATCATCTTCGGGCATTTCCAACACAACAAAATCAGTTAATATCAAGCGGTTATTAGTAACTTGAACAGGAACATCCTCACATATACCAACAGGAATAGCAGTAGATTTATCAGCCATTTGCAAAGATATATCAGTCGGTATCAACTTATCTAAATAAAGTCTCTTGAAAAGAGAGAAAGGCATAACACTAACTGATGACCCACAAGTATAGGGGATCGCAACAGTCTTCGAGGGAAGTAAAACCCAATTTATTGATTCGACACAAGGGGAGACAAAGAATACTTGAAAGCCTTAACAGCGGAGTTGTCAATTCAGCTGCACCTGGAAACAGACTTGCTCGCAAGAGTTTATCAGTAGTAACAGTTTTATAGTAGTAGCAGTAGTGAAATAACAGCAGCAGAGTAACAAAGACAGCAATAGTGATTTTAGTAAACAACAGGATTAAAATACTGTAGGCACGGGGACGGATGACGGGCGTTGCATGGATGAGAGAAACTCATGTAACAATCATAGCAGGGCATTTGCAGATAATAATAAAACGGTGTCCAAGTACTAATCAATCAATAGGCATGTGTTCCAATTATAGTCGTACGTGCTCGCAATGAGAAACTTGCACAACATCTTTTGTCCTACCAGCCGGTGGCAGCCCGGGCCTCAAGGGAAACTACTGGATATTAAGGTACTCCTTTTAATAGAGTACCGGAGCAAAGCATTAACACTCCGTGAACACATGTGATCCTCACGTCACTGCCATTCCCTCCGGTTGTCCCGATTTCTGTCACTTCGGGGCCATTGGTTCCGGACAGCGACATGTGTATACAACTTGCGGGTAAGACCATAAACAATGAATATCATGATGAAATAATAACATGTTCAGATCTGAGATCATGGCACTCGGGCCCTAGTGACAAGCATTAAGCATAACAAGTTGCAACAATATCATAAAAGTACCATCTACGGACACTAGGCACTATGCCCTAACAATCTTATGCTATTACATGACCAATCTCATCCAATCCCTACCATCCCCTTCGGCCTACAGCGGGGGAATTACTCACACATGGATGGGGAAGCATGGCTGGTTGATGGAGAGGCGTTGGCGGTGATGACGGCGATGATCTCCTCCAATTCCCCGTCCCGGCGGAGTGCCAGAACGGAGACTTCCGGCTCCCGAGACGGAGTTTCGCGATGTGGCGGCGTGCTCGGAGGGTTTACGCGACTTCGACTTCTCCCCGTGCGTTTTTAGGTCGAGGCCGATAAATAGTCCGAAGGAGGGCGTCGGAGGCCAGCCGAGGGAGCCACACCATAGGGCCGCACGGGCCCCCTAGGCCGCGCCGCCTTATGGTGTGGGGCCCTCGGGCCTCCACTTGAGTTGTCCTTCGGCTCCGTCATTATTCTGGGAAAATAGGGCCTTACGTCAAAATCCCGAGGTTTTTCCCGAAAGTTGGATTTACGCACAAAAACGAGACACCGAGAACAGTTCTTCGAAAACAGCGTTAGTCACGTGTTAGTTGCATCCAAAATACACAAATTAGAGGCAAAACAATAGAAAAAGTGTTCGGGAAAGTAGATACGTTTTGGACGTATCAACTCCCCCCAAGCTTAGCTTATTGCTTGTCCTCAAGCAATTCAATTAACAACTGAGCGATAAAAGAACTTTCACGAACACATTTGCTCATATGATGTATATATTCTCATGATATGGCTAATACTTAAGCAGTTCATAATAAGATACATGCAAATAAGATCATCTAACAGCTATGTCAATCATGAAGAGGTACCAACAATTAATAATAAGCAT
>NC_061508.1:65041814-65065551 GCF_022539505.1 Lolium rigidum
CTAATAGTGCCCGCACCTTGTCCTAATTAGCTTGGACTACCGGATCTTTGCAATGCACATGTTTTAACCAAGTGTCACAATGGGGTACCTCCATGCCGCCTGTACAAAGGTCTAAGGAGAAAGCTCGCATTTTGAATTTCTTTTGATTATTCTCAACTTAGACATCCATACCGGGACAACATGGACAACAGATAATGGACTCCTCTTTAATACATAAGCATGTGGCAACAATTATTATTCTCATATGAGATTGAGGATATGTGTCCAAAACTGAAACTTCCACCATGATTCATGGCTTTAGTTAGCGGCCCAATGTTCTTCTCTAACAATATGCATGCTCCAACCATTAAGGTGGTAGATCTCTCTTACTTCGAGACAAGACGGACATGCATAGCAACTCACATGATATTCAACAAAGAATAGTTGATGGCGTCCCCGAAGCATGGTTATCGCACAACAAGCAACTTAATAAGAGATAAAGTGCATAAGTACATATTCAATACCACAATAGTTTTTAAGCTATTTGTCCCATGAGCTATATATTGCAAAGGTGAATGATGGAATTTTAAAGGTAGCACTCAAGCAATTTACTTTGGAATGGCGGATAAATACCATGTAGTAGGTAGGTATGGTGGACACAAATGGCATAGTGGTTGGCTCAAGGATTTTGGATGCATGAGAAGTATTCCCTCTCGATACAAGGTTTAGGCTAGCAAGGTTATTTGAAACAAACACAAGGATGAACGGTGCAGCAAAACTCACATAAAAGACATATTGTAAACATTATAAGACTCTACACCGTCTTCCTTGTTGTTCAAAACTCAATACTAGATATTATGTAGACTCTAGAGAAACCAAATATGCAAACCAAATTAGCAAGCTCTAAGTGTTTCTTCATTAATGGGTGCAAAGTATATGATGCAAGAGCTTAAACATGAGCACAACAATTGCCAAGTATCAAATTATCCAAGACATTTTAGAGTTACTACATGTAGTATTTTCCAATTCCAACCATATAACAATTTAACGAAGAAGAAACTTCGCCATGAATACTATGAGTAGAGCCTAAGGACATACTTGTCCATATGCTACAGCGGAGCGTGTCTCTCTCCCACAAAGTGAATGCTAGGATCCATTTTATTCAAACAAAACAAAAACAAAAACAAACCGACGCTCCAAGCAAAGTGCATAAGATGTGACGGAATAAAAATATAGTTTCGGGGGAGGAACTCTGATAATGTTGTCGATGAAGAAGGGGATGCCTTGGGCATCCCCAAGCTTAGATGCTTGAGTCTTCTTGAAATATGCAGGGGTGAACCACCGGGGCATCCCCAAGCTTAGACTTTTCACTCTTCTTGATCATAGTATATCATCCTCCTCTCTTGACCCTTGAAAACTTCCTCCACACCAAACTCGAAACAACTCATTAGAGGGTTAGTGCACAATAAAAATTCACATGTTCAGAGGTGACACAATCATTGTTAACACTTCTGGACATTGCATAAAGCTACTGGACACTAATGGATCAAAGGAATTCATCCAACATAGCAAAAGAGGCAATGCGAAATAAAAGGCAGAATCTGTCAAAACAGAACAGTCCGTAAAGATGGATTTTATTAGGGCACCAGACTTGCTCAAATGAAAATGCCCAAATTGAATGAAAGTTGCGTACATATCTGAGGATTACTCACGTAAATTGGCTTAATTTTCTGAGTTACTTACAGAGAATTAGACCCAGATTCGTGACAGCAAAGAAATCTGTTTCTGCCAGTAATCCAAATCTAGTATTCACTTTACTATCAAAGACTTTACTTGGCACAAAAAAACACAAAACTAAGATAAGGAGAGGTTGCTACAGTAGTAAACAACTTCCAAGACACAAATATAAAACAAAGTACTGTAGCAAAATAACACATGGGTTATCTCCCAAGAAGTTCTTTCTTTTTAGCCATTAAGATGGGCTCAGTGAGTTTTAATGATGCACTCGCAAGAAATAGTATTTGAAGCAAAAGAGAGCATCAAGAGGCAAATTCAAAGCACATTTAAGTCTAACATGCTTCCTATGCATAGGAATCTTGTAAATAAACAAGTTCATGAAGAGCAAAGTAACAAGCATAGGAAGATAAAACAAGTGTAGCTTCAAAAATTTCAGCACATAGAGAGGTGTTTTAGTAACATGAAAATTTCTACAACCATATTTTCCTCTCTCATAATAACTTTCAGTAGCAACATGAGCAAACTCAACAATATAACTATCACATAAAGCATTCTTATCATGAGTCTCATGCATAAAATTATTACTACTCCCAACATAAGCATAGTTATTCTTATTAATTGTAGTAGGAGCAAATTCAACAAAGTAGCTATCATTATTATTCTCATCAAGTGTAGGAGGCATAGTATAATCATTATAAAATTCACTCTCCATAGTAGGTTGTACCAAAATACCACTATTATAATCATCATAAATATGAGGCAAAGTATCATCAAAGAAAATTTTCTCCTCAATGCTTGGGGGACTAAAAAGATCATGAAAACCAGCTTCCCCAAGCTTAGAACTTTCTACATTATTATCAACAATGGTGTTCAAAGCGTTCATACTAATATTACTACCAGGCATGCAAATAAGATTCCATAGGTTTTTTAATTTTCGCATCAAACAATCCATGTTTTAAATCAGGAAATAGAATAAGAAGCTCATTGTTGTCCATTATGCCAAACTAGTGTAAACAAGAAACAAAAAGATGCAATTGCAGGATCTAAAGGAAATAGCTTCGAGCACACACACAACGGCGCCGGAAAAATGCGTTACACGGAACCGGAGTATGAGTGCCTTTTACCTTTCCTCCCGACAACGGCGCCGGAAAAGTGCTTGATGTCTACGGGAGCTTCTATTCTTGTAGACAGGTGTTGGGCCTCCAAGAGCAGAGGTTGGTAGAACAGCGGCAAGTTTCCCTTAAGTGAATCACCCAAGGTTTATCGATCTCGGGGAGGAAGAGGTCAAAGATATCCCTCTCATGCAACCACTGCAACCACAAAGCAAGAAGTCTCTTGTGTCCCCAACACACCTAATAGGTGCACTAGTTCGGCGAAGAGATAGTGAAATACAGGTGGTATGAATAAGTAGTAGCAACGGCACCGGAAAAGTGCTTTGCCCGGGACGATAAACAAGCAGTAGTAACGCAGCAGTAGTAACGCGAGCAGTGAGTAACGCGATAAGACGAGTAAACAAGCAGCGATAGCGATATTTAGGAATAAGGCCTAGGGAATAGACTTTCACTAGTGGACACTCTCAACTTTGATCACATAACAGAATAGATAGATGCATACTCTACACTCTCTTGTTGGATGATGAACACATTGCGTAGGATTACACGAACCCTCAATGCCGGAGTTAACAAGCTCCACAATTCAATGTTCATATTTAAATAACCTTAGAGTGCATGAAAGATCAATTCGACTAAACCAAGTACTAACATAGCATGCACACTTGTCACCTTCATGCTATGTAGGAGGAATAATACACATCAATACTATCATAGCAATAGTTAACTTCATAATCTACAAGAGATCATAATCATAGCATAAACCAAGTACTAACACGGATGCACACACTTGTCACCATTACACCGTGCGGGAGGAATAAAACTACTTTAATAACATTGCTAGAGTAGCACATAGATAAATTGTGATACAAAATACATTGCAATCATAAAGAGATATAAATAAGCACTTCACTATGCTATTCATAACGGTGAATAAGTATTACGTGAAATATAGCCTAAGAGACCCGCACGGTGCACACACTGTCACCTTTACACACGTGGGACAAGGAGTCTCCGGAGATCACATGAGTAAAATTCACTTGACTAGCATAATGACATCTAGATTACAAGCATCATCATATGAATCTCAATCATGTAAGGCAGCTCATGAGATTATTGTATTGAAGTACATAGGAGAGAGATGAACCACATAGCTACCGGTACAGCCCCGAGCCTCGATGGAGAACTACTCCCTCCTCATGGGAGCGACGGCGGTGATGAAGATGGCGGTGGAGATGGCAGCGGTGTCGATGGAGAAGCCTTCGGGGGCACTTCCCCGCTCCGGCGGGGTGCCGGAACGAGAGACTCCTGTCCCCCGGATCTTGGCTTCGCGATGGCGGCGGCTCTGGAAGGTTTTCCGTATCGTGGTTCTTCGCATCAGGGGTTTCGCGACGGAGGCTTTAAGTAGGCGGAAGGGCAGAGTCGGAGGGCTGACGAGGGGCCCACACCACAGGGCGGCGCGGGCCCCCCCTTGGCCGCGCGGCCCTGTGGTCTGGCCACCTCGTGGCCCCACTTCGTATGCTCTTCGGTCTTCTGGAAGGTTCGTGGCAAAATAGGCCCCTGGGACTTGATTTCGTTCAATTCCGAGAATATTTCGTTACTAGGATTTACGAAACCAAAAACAGCGAGAAAACGACAAGCGGCACTTCGGCATCTTGTTAATAGGTTAGTTCCAGAAAATGCACGAATATGACATAAAGTGTGCATAAAACATGTAGATAACATCAATAATGTGGCATGGAACACAAGAAATTATCGATACGTCGGAGACGTATCAGCTACCTGCGGATCAATCACTTTCATGCTCTACCCCGGCCGCGTCTACCCTCCAACTGATCGCCACGAATCCGCGCGATACTGGTCAGGGGGTTTCTTCTATCTGAAGGACGTCTCCGACCCGGCGAGCGAGAGGGTGCTGCCGCCTTTTAAGAACAGCCCTGCCAGCGAGGATCCGGCCTGGACGCAATGTCCTCATCTCTGCGAGTCGCCTCGGCTGACTCGGATGGTTAGGCGGATCCGCAAGCTGACGAGAGGAGGGTCGACGGGGAAGGACCTTACCATGTCCTGGTTCACCAAGCGGATCCAACCACTTCGGCCACGGGGACCGCCTGATGTTCCGGTACACGGGCGCGACGATCCTATGCGTGCGTCCAAGGACAACCTCTCCGCCGATGCCATCGACAAGCGGATCCGACTGTTGATCAAGATTCCGCGTGATCTTCACGTTCACGTGTGTAACAAGGACATCCACACCAACGGCTCCGGGACCGCGGTATGTTATCGCGTCTTAACTTGTTATTTTATTTGTAATATGTAATTTGACTAAGTGCGGCTCTGCAACAAAGCTCGAAGCCCTCGAGGAAGGCGACCTCGGAACTCTCCTCCGGGTTCCTCACGCGGGCAATGCCGACCCGGAGGCCGCATCGAGGCGGAAGCTCCTGAAGCACCGCGCCCATCCAAGAAGGAAGAGGGCTGCCCCCTCCGAGTCCTTCGGCCAAACGTGCCCGCGAAGCGCTCGGCATCGCGGCAATTCGCAAGGCGGAGGCGGAGAAAAGCTCCTCAAACTTATCGATACCGAGCAACCGAGCCCAACCGGAAATCCACCGGTTCTTCGAGACCTTCGGGTAAGTGCTAAATTTACGAAGGAAAATCCTTCCGCCATCGTGAATCAGCATATACTTAATCATAACGCTCTTTTCTTTTCGCAACAGAAGTTCCGGAAGCCAGCCCCCCAAGGCCCCTAAGGCCCCCAAGAAGAAGACTAAGCCGTCTCCGGCTTCCATACCGATCACACCGAAGTCGGAGTTCCGCCCAAGGCTTCTTCAACCGCCAAGCCGGATCCTAAGGACGTCATCAATATTGATGACATCCCTGAAGACCCGACCGCCGAGACTGGCCAAGGCGATTCCGGCAAGGGCGCCTCCTCATCTGTTCCTCCGCCTGAGCAACCCAACGCAACTTCCGCCGAGCCTATGGCCGAACAATACGAGCAGAAGGTGCAGTTGATACGTGCCACTGGCGCATCCCAGACTCCGTCGGTGCAGAAGCTCCCCCTCTCTCAACGTCACGCGGAAATTTCAGCCATGATGGAGAAGGTGTGGGGGCCTGCGGATACAAAGATGAAGGAGCTCTCCGACCTCGACAGCGAACTCAAGGTCTTCTTTGCTAAACATAAGGAGGTGCGCCAGGTAACACTAGCCCCCAAGCATTGGTTCAGACATTTTTCCGTGTAACATGTGTTAGCCGATGCTTCTCTCAACATTAATCTTAGACGG
The DNA here is from genome assembly GCF_022539505.1 of Lolium rigidum. Classification (NCBI taxonomy): domain Eukaryota; kingdom Viridiplantae; phylum Streptophyta; class Magnoliopsida; order Poales; family Poaceae; genus Lolium; species Lolium rigidum. The sequence goes on from NC_061508.1 coordinate 65,047,915, forward strand.
AAATTTAAAATTTTCTCGATCCAAAACTTTGAACTCCTCGCCAGCCCCCAGAATTTTGAATTTCCGGCTAAATCCTCTCTGCGTCTCAGAGTACGCGGAAGCTGCACAAAGACCTGCGTGTCCATGTGCTGGAGCAGATGACGGAAATAGAAGGGCTGCGCCAGAATGTTGAGAATAGCCGTCAAGCTGTGCTCCGCCTGGAGACCCGTTTGAAAGGTGAGAAATCCGAGTTGCTTAAATTTGTACTGTATGAACAACCATAATGTATAACTTGTGTGATTTTACGTATTCGAAGAAAGCCGACAAGCGCCCCACCATCGACGCCTTGTCCGCCAAGATCCGAGGTAGTGGAGGCGGAGAATGAAACTACGAAGAACTTCTTGAAAGAGTCCTCCGAGAAGGAAACCAAAGAAAAGAAGGAGCTCTCGGAAAAACATTCCCGCGAAATGGCGGAACTGGCTGATAAACTCAAGAAGAGCCATCAAAGGGTGACCACCCTGGCGGCCAGGAACAAGAGCCAGGAGGCGGAGGCGGAGGCTATTGACAAGATGATCTTCCGTAAGGACCCTTTTTGTTATTGTTTTAACTCCGGCTTCCTCAAAATTTTCTCTGTCCGCGGAAGAAACTGATCCTTTTTACTTTGCAGCAAGCCTTGGCTTTGAATGGACCAAAGAGTCAACCCTCAAAAGGACTGAGGCATATGATGAAGCGTGGACCTCAATCGAGGACCTCGTCGAAGCATGTCGCGGAATTGCCAAGGCCCTGAACCTGAAGAGAGCCAAGACAACGGTGATTGACCGCATGACGAAGCTCATGAGGAACGTGCCGGAACTTATCAAGGATTGGTAGGAGTCTTCATCTCGCGGAGTTGCTGCCCTCGTGCTAGCCACCTGCAAGGCGCACTTCCCCACCATGAAATTTGCAGATGTCACACGCGGAGCCCCCAAGGGTACCACCATGAGACATCTCCTCGCGGAAGCCATGGGATTTGATCGCCTTTTCGCTGGATGAGTTAACCACTCGTTCTGGTACAACAAGCATGATCTTCCCGAAGGCTTTTCCGACCCGGAGGAAGAGGAAGAAGAGGCTGCCGAGGAAGGCGACGAGGAAGGCTCCGGGTCAAGTGCTGACCATGACGAGGAAGGCTCCGACTTCGATGGCGACGGCTCAGGCGATGGCTCGGACGACGGCTCCGCCTACATAGCTTCTGATGAAGAGCAGTCCTCCGAGAACCTGTGAAACAATGAGAACTGATGCATCACTTTTGACCCCGGAGTGGGTTTGTAATGAATAACTTAAATTCTTAAGTAGCTAGGGACGAAAACATGTTATGCGCGGGCGGAAAACACTTATCCTGCTATCCGTTTAATATTATTTGCATGTTTCGTTGGGTTTGAAAGCAAGTGCTGGTTTTGTATTTTCCGGCTTGCCCATTTGACCTTCCGCGAGCCGGAAGACCCTTAGCCGGAAACGCTCGCCAGCAGCGACGAAGCCCAATGGCAATCCGTCAATAACCGCGGAAACAAGCCCCCAGCCAGGGTGCCGAAAATCGCTGCCAGGACTCCATGAGTTTGCAACAGAAAATATTTCCGCTAGAAAACTTAAGCTTACGTCCTAAGGGACGATTTTTGAAAATCACAACTTTCATACACGCCTAAGCGGAAATATCCGGCTCTGCGGTTTTAGTCGGAAAACATACACGATCTAAAAATGAACAAGTAAAGGAGGTAAATGACTCATAGAGTGAACCAAAAGCTTTATTTCATTGATCATGTATAATATTGTTACAAAGTATGTAATTCTATGCTAAGTGTGGAAAGGACGTAGCTGTGCAATGTTCCAAGGACGTTCTGTTTCATCGTAAATGTCATCCGGATCCTCCCGTTTACGTTTCCGGTGCCAATTGGCGAGTCTGTCCTTTAGCTCACGGAAATCGACGAGGTAGTACGATCCGTTGTGGAGCACTTTGCTAACGACGAAGGGTCCTTCCCATGGAGATTGCAACTTATGATCTTTCACCTGACGAAGGCGGAGGACCAAGTCTCCGGCCATGAACGAGCGATTCCGAACTCGACGACTATGGTAGCATCGGAGCCTGTGCTGGTAAATGGTGGAACGTTGGTCTGCTAAATTCCGAGCTTCTTCGATCAAGTCCACAGATAGCTGTCTGGCCTCGTCAGCAGTTTCTTCGTTGTAGGCGGAGACTCGCGGTGAATCATGGATGATGTCGGAGGGAAGCACAGCTTCGGATCCGTATACCAGGAAAAACGGAGTGAATCCTGTTGACCTGTTGGGGGTAGTTCGTAAACTCCACAGGACAGAGTCCAGCTCCTCAGCCCAGGCTCCGGCTGACAAGGGATCACCTCGGCAATGCCTACGTGTTGTAGACTTGGGTTTCGGGAGAGAACGACGATGGAGATTCCGGGAACGAGATTAGGCACACGACGTACCCAGCTTCGGGTCCCCTCGGTGGAGGATCCCTACGTGCTTGCTAGCAATCCACTATATGAAAACAAGTATATTTACGGGGGTGTCGCCGTAGGCGGCGCTATGTTGTCTATCTCCTCTCTATCTGTTGGCCTCCTTATTTCGGGTGCCCTGGCTAGCTTTATATATGCAACCAGCCTAGGGTTTTACAAGAGTCCTAGTCGACTACTTCTTCGGGTTGCCTTGTTGGGCCTTCTCCATATTGGGTCTTCTCCATATTGGGCCGAGCCGGGTATACTAATAATGGGTACCCGAAGGGTATACCCATGTCAGTAGCCCCCGAGTGTCTAGGGAAGTCGAAGACTTGCGTAGAGACTCCAAGCATAACCATCTCCGAAGTCGAAGAAATACAAGGCGAGGTCCATATCGTAGATCATGTGTAACGTAGATGATGTCGACGATTCTCAAAGTTATTTTTCTGTCGGGTGCGCGACAGCGCTCCCGATGGGAGTAGCCCCCGAGTCTATGTGCAGGTGCTTGCACTTGGGCATAGACTCAAGTTGTACTACTCGATGAAGAACTTAACTATATTTCTGGAGGACTTGATGAAATCCATGCGCTCCCGATGGGAGTAGGCTCCACTCGAGTCGTAGAATCGAGTTGAGTCTACAAACCTTGATTGTCGTAGATGTTGTCAAAGTTATTTTTCTATCGGGTGCGCGACCAGCGCTCCCGATGGGAGTAGCCCCCGAGGCTACAGCCAAGTGTTTGCACTTGGGTGTAGGCTCAACTTGCTTTTAATCGACTCCACAATTTTTCCTCTTTCTTGTATCTTATCGGGAGAGTGAACAATGCTCTCGATAAGAGTAGCCCCCGAGCCTATGGGCAGGTGCTTGCACCTAGGCATAGGCTCAAGTTGTACTAGTCGATAAAGAACTTGGCACAACCCCTCTTTTTATCGAATCCAGGCCGTTGCTATTTTTATTTGACATCCATATCTATATTGTACAGGGATAATGGTAATTGAGGCTAGTTCATCTGACGGATCAGGTACTAGTTAACTGCTCTAGTGGCAATCCGCAAAAACCTACTTCAAGATCACGTCCCTGGACATGATCCCGGGATACTGGTGTTAACTCGACAGGTGCCGCTTAAGGTCTTACCATTCGTCGAGTCCCAGTCATGTTTTATCGGGTACCTAACGCGTCCGTTAGGATTTTTCTTCGTATCTGTTGATACGGATAAAAGTAGCAAACCGACGTCAGAGACGGTGCCACGCCGCTCGGAACGGATCCGGGGTCTTACCTTCGCAGCGTTTTGCGGCATTCAGAGATTATTCGCGACTTTTGGCGCTCTGAGAATATATTGTCGAGTGCCTTGTTCGGCTGATGCAATGACTCATTTTGCGGGTTCTTCTATATTTTTCTCGGGCGTGATGAGATAGCCGAATATATTGGGTTTTTATATATTGTCGGCAGGCACATCGCCAATACTCTTGCTCGGAACAAATGATGAGTCAATGGACCCGAAGATTTGTCTATCCTCTTCTCTTTCCGTTTTTTTTCTCCTTGATGATAATTTCGTCGAGTTCCTCCTTCAGGAAAATTTCTTCGGGTCCTTTTTGAGGACAATTCTTCGGGTCCTCCTTGAAGATAATTCTTCGGGTCCTCCTTGAGGACAATTTCGTCGGGACCTGTCCTTTCTTGAAGACAATTTCGTCGAGTTCTCCCCGTAGACAATTTCGTCGGGTTCTCTCTTATATACTTTAAATTTTGCTTTCTCCTGCACAAACTTTTTCTATCTTTTCCTTGACTCTCTTTTTCGCATGCGGTGTTAGATGCTCAGATTCGATGATATGTAAAGCGAATATATGCCACGCAGCCCCCGAGCGTCGGGTGCGGCGAAAGTAAATGATAATCAACTTTATGTAAAACAAAAGAACACTTAGCTTATTGGGCATGACAGAGTCGATGCGATGAAGTCTTCGAGTGCCGAGAAGAAGTCGAGCTGAAGTAAAAACCACCAAATAACGAAAGTAAATGCCGCCATATTGTTGATGAAGAAATAGCCGAGCCCCCGAGTGCTGCTGGGGTGATATGATGATTATTGCTTAGATGCTGTGTCGCAGTTGCGACCTGAGGCGAAATCATGGTCGACCCCCCGAGTGTTTGCTATGATATCGAAAGAAATTGATGGAGTCGCGGCGTCATATAGGGTAAAGCCATTTAGGATGAAGCTATTGTCCATAATATAATATGAGCCCATGAAGATGAATTCAAGATGAAGTATTTTGAGATGAATCCATATTGAAGATTGCGCTATTAAATATAGAGCATATATTAAAGATGAATCCGCCGATATCATAGAGGATGAATCCATTGACCCGAAGAATCCAGTAATAACCATAGAAGATGAATCCGTTGATATCATAGAGGATGAATCCATTGAACGGAGAAAATAATTCCAGTAATAACCATAGAAGATGAATCCGTTGATATCATAGAGGATGAATCCATTGAGCCGGAGAAAATAATTCCAGTAATAACCATAGAAGATGAATCCATTGACCCAAAAACGCGTCGGGTAATATTGTATAAGTGAACCAATAATAACCCAAAGAAAACCAATCTAGTAATCCAGAGAGAATAAATCCGGCAATTTTTTTTAAATAATACGAATTATTTATTTAATTCCAAGAATAGCGCGCGATTTCAAAAAATTTGAAAAGTGTGACCCGGTCGGTCATTAGCTGACCGATCGGTCACTAGTAGTCCATCTGTGAGTTGTTGATGCATGAAGAAGTAGTTGGTCGATAGGTGACCAATTGGTCAGCTACCGACCGACCGGGCTGCACTCCTCACGTTAATTAGCATGTACCTGATGTCTTGATAGCATACATGCATGCTCGCCATTATCTTGAAAGCAAGAAAATCAGCGAACTGGCCGACAACAACAACAACAACAACAGTGTCTTTTTTAGGGCATCTCCAACGGGACGATGCATTTTGAACGACTAAAATGTTCGCGCGCGTCTGTTTGCGTCGGCCCAAATGATCGAAATCGACCGTGCGTCTTTTTCCGTCGGGTGGCTCCAGCGGCACGACACATTTTTTCGATTTTGCATTTTTTAAACATAAAAACATATTACATAGTAAAGATAGGAAAATAAAAATATAAAACCTAATAATGCCTGCGCCTACTCGTCGTCGTCGTCGATCACGACGAACTTCGGTACCGGCCACGGCCAGTTGGGAAACGGCGGAACATACGCCGGTGCCGACGGCGGTGGTGGAGGTGGAAGCAGCCCACGTCGGTGGTGGAGGTTGAGCAGCCCACGCCGGTGCTGGAGGTTGAGCAGCCCACACCGGTTGTGGAGGTGGACCACACCACGCCGGTGGTGGAGGTGGAGCCGCCCACGGGTTGTACAGCGGAGGTGGAGGCGGCGGTTGCACCGGTTGCGGGGCCGAGTCCTCGAGCGCCCGTCGTAGGGCCTCTTCCTCCGTGAGGCCCGACGTCATGATTCCGGTGGCGTACCGGGGCAGCGGCGGCTGCACCGGTCGGTCAACCTTCGAGACGAGGACGCCGAGTCTCTCGATCTCGTCGTCCGTGATCGTCGCCGGGTACTCGAACTCCCGACCCTCCGCCATGGCCAACTGACATTCCTGGAAAATGCAGGCAATGTAGTCGTCGTTGTCGTCCTTGGCCTCCTCGTTGTGGTAGGCCAGCACGTCGCTGTAGTCATCGTCGTCCTGTGGAGGCGTCGGTGGCTGCCATATTCGATGACGAGGCGGCGGTGGATTCTTTTCGGTCTGTCTTGCTCACGCGGAGGCACGGGCGGGATAGGCACCCGAAGGCGGCTGAGCTGCCAGCCGCCGCCAGGCAGGTGCACGTCCTGCCAGCCCGCGCACGGCGTCCAGTTCCTGTGCATGAGCCGCGCCACATCGACTGGCAGCGGCACCCTGTGCGTCCGCTCCGCGATATTGATGGCGAAGTCTGCGGCGTAGACGCGGAAGCGATGACCGCCGAAGCGATGCGCTCGATACAGCCCTGTGGCTCGCTGTCAGGCGGGCCCGGTGGAAAAGCGAGCGGTCACTTGGGGAATCCGCCGCGACGCATCCCAGGCGTAAATATGCACCGCGTTTGCGGACGGCCCGGTTAATATATGTCGGGCCACTGGACCTGATCCTAAATGTATTTTTGGCCCGCGCGGATACAAACGATCGCTCAGCGGCTGTTTGCGTCGCCTCGCTGGGAGATGCCCTTATGTACAAAAGGGAGTCAGGCGGGGTTAATTCAATTAAGTTCACTAAAACAACTCTTACTCTGCTTACACTAGCACTGCAAGCCACTAGTAGTGTGTGTGAATGAAATGAGGCCGGCTAGCAGCTGGTGGCCGATCGGCTGGCCGGTGGCCGATCGGTGCACAGGCGGCCGACCAACCGTTGTACTGTACGGGTTGTTCGGGTTGTTCAGATATTGTTCGGGTTGTTCAGATAAATGGCTGATCGGCCACCAGTCTGCCGATCGGCAGCTAGTCAGCCGACTAAGTCATAGATTTGACAAATTTTGAAATCGCGTATTAGTAGTAAAATTATTAGAAAAAAACGTATTATTAAAAAAAAATTTGCAAACTGAGCCGAAGAAGATAAATCCACTAAGTCGAAGAAAATAATTCCACTGAGCCGAAGAAAAAAATTTCACTGAGCCGGAGAAGATATATCCAGAGCCGAAGAAAAGAAATTCACCAAGTAACCAAGTACATTTGTGGTAACGAAGTAATGGCGCAGCCCCCAGTGTTTGGATGAATTTGTTGTAATAATGCAATGGTACAGCCCCCGAGTATTTGGGTATGGTGAAAGTAAATAAATAAGTGAATTTTGGAAAAAGAGGAACACTTAGCTTTTTCATCGAGTGCGAGGGGGTCATTGCTAGAACAAGTCGTGCAACTGGCACAGTCGATGTAGGCGCGCGACGCCTGACCGGAAGTAGTCGATGAAGAAGATACAGCCGATGTGGCGGATCCACGACGGGGTGAGCTCCCGAATATGTCGAGTCCGTGATGCAACAAGCGAGCCCCCGAGTGTGACGACTGTGCGCGGCGAAGCAGTTGAAGCTTGTTCCAATCTGCAGCTATATTATGGCGCAAAAAATTAGCCGGTCAAAGTCGCGAACACGCCGGAGTCACAGCGCTTTCCAGCTTGATTAGCAGTCCAATCCCGTATATGTAAACGTATATTAAACTTGCAATCAGTAAATTCAACCGGAAGGATATTATATTTAGACCAAGCAAACTCCAAATTTACGTAATATTGATTCCAATAGGCAACAGTGACAAAATTGAAAGTACTAGTAGTTAATTGGATCTTTGGAACGGAAGTATGACTTAGCTTCGTTGCTTGGTGCAGGGTCCCAAAGACTTAACATGCCCTGATCAGTCTCCACTTTACCTGAGCCTAAGAATTCCTCCATGACGAGTGCGCGCTGTCCAGTCCGATCAATTGCGTTGGATGCTGCTTTCTCGGGCAAACAACCGCTACCGCGCCGTGAATTCAGTTCCCTCGCATATCGAAATCACAACCTGATGAATCGTGTTGGGGTCGGGCAGAGCTCATCAAAATTTCTTTCTCTGGCGGCACTGCTTTTGGTGATCTTGTCCGAGATTTTTTTACCCGTTTTTTCTTTGGCGCGACGAAGATGAATACGATTGTTGATAGGCTGCCAACGATTTTCTTCTCGGATCTGGTTTGAACGTTGTTGAAGATGAACTCGACGGATCCCGCCCGGATAACGAAATCCAGTCGCCGCGATTCCCCACAGACGGCGCCAATTGACGAGGGATCACCTCGGCAATGCCTACGTATTGTAGACTTGGGTTTCGGGAGAGAACGACGATGGAGATTCCGGGAACGAGATTAGGCACACGACGTACCCAGCTTCGGGTCCCCTCGGTGGAGGATCCCTACGTGCTGCTAGCAATCCACTATATGAAAACAAGTATATTTACAGGGTGTCGCCGTAGGCGGAGCTATGTTGTCTATCTCCTCTCTATCTGTTGGCCTCCTTATTTCGGGTGCCCTGGCTAGCTTTATATATGCAACCAACCTAGGGTTTTACAAGAGTCCTAGTCGACTACTTCTTCGGGTTGCCTTGTTGGGCCTTCTCCATATTGGGTCTTCTCCATATTGGGCCGAGCCGGGTATACTAATAATGGGTACCCGAAGGGTATACCCATGTCACCGGCTGCGCGACGCAGCGGTTCTTCCAGGCGTGGTTTGATTCCGGATAAAAGGAGTCCGTTGGCTCTTTCGACCTGACCATTGGACTGTGGATGAGCCACGGATGCCAGGTCTAGCCAGATCCCAACGTCGTGACAATAATCCTTCAACTCTCCTTGCGCGAAGTTCGTGCCATTGTCTGTGATTATGCTGTGTGGGATGCCGAATCTCGTTACGAGGTTGCAGACGAATTTGAGTGTTGTAGCACCATCGGCTTTTCTCACTGGCTTTGCCTCGATCCATTTACTGAATTTATCAATAGCGACCAGGAGGTACTCAAAACTGCCAGGAGATGACTTCTTTAACTTACCAACCATATCAAGCCCCCAGACCGCAAACGGCCAGGTGATAGGGATGGTCTTCAGCTCTTGGGCTGGAGCGTTTGGTTGAGTAGCGTAGTACTGACAACCGCGGAAAGTTTTTACCAACTTATCAGCATCTTCTTTAGGCTGTGAGCCAGTAAAATCCAAGCCGGAAGGCTTTTGCAACGAGTAATGTGGGAGCGGTGTGATGTCCGCAATCCCCAGCATGGATCTCTCTGAGTATCTCAATACCATCTTGATTACAGACGCATTTGAGAAATACCCCTGTTGCACTTCGTTTATAGAGCTGTCCATCAACTATTGTGCTCGTCTGACGATCTGTCGTGCGAGGACCTCGTCCTCTGGCAACTTTTGATCGATGAGGTAGTCCAGGAAAGGCTGCGTCCAGGCCAGAATGATAGCCATCACTTCTCTAGCCGGAGATGCTTGCCACATCGGGTTCTCCGGGTTAGCGCCCTTCACCGAGGGTATCCGCAGGTGCTCCAGGAAAATACCAGGCGGAATTGGTTTTCTGCCGGATCCGAACTTGGGTAGCATGTCTGCCGCTGAGTTGTCATCTCTCGTGACGTACTTGACTTCGTATCCGAGAAAGCACTTGGCGATCTCGTCAATTTCGTCTCTGTAAGCCGCCATGACGGAGTTTCTGGCGTTCCAGGTTCCGGCTACTTGCTGTGCCACCAGGTCGGAATCGCCACAACAAATAATGTGCTTGATCCCTATCTCCTTAGCGATGCGCAGTCCGTGTAGTGGAGCCTCGTATTCCGCCATGTTGTTTGTAGCTTCGAAGTGGATCCGCAAAACGTCTTGCAGGTTCTTCTCCGGTAGGGGACTTCAGGGTGACTCCGGCTCCTGAGCCTTGATGCTGCTTGGATCCATCGAAGTGCATAACCCATGTCTCTGGTTCCGGCTCCAGATTTATATCCGGAGCTTCTGTCCAATCTGCAACAAAATCTGCCAAGATTTGGGATTTGACCGCGGTCCTGGCTTTGTAGTTGATGTCGAAGGCGGATAATTCAATGCCCCATTTTGCTGTGCGTCCTGTTGCGTCAGCGTTATTGAGAATCGTTGACGGCGGAGCTTTGCTCACGATTGTTCTTGGATGCTCCTGGAAGTAGTGTCTCAGCTTCCTGCTACCCGGGAATACTCCATAGGCTAGCTTCGAAAGTGAGGGTACCTTTGTTTGGATTACGTCGGTACTTCGCTGATGTAATAGGCTGGTCTTTGGACTCCATACTCGTGTCCTTCTTCATGTCGCTCCACCACGATGACGAGACCGATGACTGCGTTGGTAGCCGCCGGGTACGGGAGCATAGGCTCGACTCTCCTGGTGCTTGCTAGGATGGGTGGGGAGGTGAGTATTTCCTTCAACCCTTGAAGCGCCGCATCGATGCCTCGTCCCAAACAAATTTGTGCTGTCTTCTTCAATAGCTTGTACAGGGGTAGTGCCTTCTCGCCAAGACGGCTAACGAACCTACTGATTGCTGCAACACAACCAGTTAGTCGCTGCACATCTTTAAGACAAGTTGGCCTTTTAATGCACAAGATTGACTTGATTTTTTCCGGGTTCACTTCGATGCCCCTATTAGAGACAATGAAGCCAAGGAGTTTTCCGGATGGGACGCCAAAGACGCACTTCAGCGGATTTAACATCATCTTGTACCGTCGGAGATTCTCAAAGGTTTCTGTAAGGTCGCTGATCAAGTCGGATCCTTTCCGAGTCATGACCGCGATGTCGTCGACGTAGGCGTGTACGTTCCGGCCAATTTGGTCCTTCAAGCACCGCTGCATCGTACGTTGGTAGGTGGCACCTGCATTTTTCAAGCCAAAAGGCATAGTAACATAGCAGTAAGTGCCAAATGGGGTGATGAACGAGGTCGCCTTTTGGTCGGACTTCTTCATCCGGATCTGATGATACCCGGAATATGCGTCAAGAAAACACAGAAGTTCCGCCCCTGCCGTCGAATCAATGACTTGGTCAATGCGCGGCAGGGGAAACGGGTCCTTCGGACAATGCTTGTTCAAGCCGGAGTAATCGATGCACATTCTTAGTATTTCAGAATTCTTTTTGGGTACAAGGACGGGATTTGCAACCCAATCAGTGTGGATTACTTCTATTACAAAACCTGCCTCTAGTAACTTTGCTAATTCCATTCCTATGGCGCGGCGCTTCTTATCTCCAAAGCGTCGCATAGCTTGCTTCACCGGTTTAGCCCCGGGTTTATGTTGAGGTAGTGCTCGGCGAGTTCCCTTGGTACTCCGGACATGTCAGAAGGTTGCCATGCGAAGATATCCATGTTAGCGCGGAGGAACTCGACGAGCGCGTCTTCCTATTTGGGGTCCATGTTGGCTCCGACTGAGACCTGCTTGGTAGCGTCATCTTCCTTGAAGCTGGCTTTCTTGGTCTCTATCACGGCCTTGAAGGAGTTTTTCTGTTCGGAGATCTGCTTCTTAGTGGTCTGCATCTCAGTCGGATCCACCGCGGCTCTGTAGCCTTGTAGCTCCTTGATGTCTACGGGTGCTTCTATTCTTGTAGACAGTGTTGGGCCTCCAAGAGCAGAGGTTTGTAGAACAGCAGCAAGTTTCCCTTAAGTGGATCACCCAAGGTTTATCGAACTCAGGGAGGAAGAGGTCAAAGATATCCCTCTCATGCAACCACTGCAACCACAAAGCAAGAAGTCTCTTGTGTCCCCAACACACCTAATAGGTGCACTAGTTCGGCGAAGAGATAGTGAAATACAGGTGGTATAAATAAGTATGAGCGGTGGCAACGGCACCGAGAAAAGTGCTTTGCCCGAGGACATTAAACAAGCGAGTAGTAACGCAACGGTAGTAACGCGAGTAAAACAGTAAACAAGCAGCGATAGCGATATTTAGGAACAAGGCCTAGGGATCATACTTTCACTAGTGGACACTCTCAACATTGATCACATAACAGAATAAATAGATGGATGCTAGACTCTACACCCTCTTGTTGGATGATGAACACCACTAACTGTGTAAGATTACACGAACCCTCAATGCCGGAGTTAACAAGCTCCACAATATTCGATGTTCATTTTTAAATAACCTTAGAGTGCATGACAGATCAACACAACTAAACCAAGTACTAACATAGCATGCACACTTGTCACCTTCACACTATGTAGGAGGAATAGATCACATCAATACCATCATAGCAATAGTTAACTTCATAATCTACAAGAGATCATAATCATAGCCTACGCCAAGTACTAACACGGATGCACACACTTTGTCACCATTACACCGTGCGGGAGGAATAAACTACTTTAATAACATCACTAGAGTAGCACACGAGATAAATTGTGATACAAAACACATTGCAACTATAAAGAGATATAAATAAGCACTTCACTATGCCATTCATAACGAGTGAATAAGTATTCGTGAAATATAGCCTAAGAGACCCACACGGTGCACACACTCTGTCACCTTTACACACGTGGGACAAGGAGTCTCCGGAGATCACATAAGTAAAACCCACTTGACTAGCATAATGACATCTAGATTACAAGCATCATCATATGAATCTCAATCATGTAAGGCAGCTCATGAGATTATTGTATTGAAGCACATAGGAGAGAGATGAACCACATAGCTACCGGTACAGCCCCGAGCCTCGATGGAGAACTACTCCCTCCTCATGGGAGACATCGGCGTTGATGAAGATGGCGGTGGTGTCGATGGAGGAGCCTTCCGGGGGCACTTCCCCGTCCCGGCGGCATGCCGGAACAGAGACTCCTGTCCCCCAGATCTTGGCTTCGCGATGGCGGCGGCTCTAGAAGGTTTCTCGTACCGTGGCTTTTTCGTACCGAAGATTTAGGTCAGGGACCTTTAAATAGGCGAAGAGGCGGAGTCGGAAGAGCGACGAGGCGGCGACACAATAGGGGGGCGCGGGCCCCCCCTTGGCCGCGCCAGGGTCATGTGTGGTGGGCCTGTGGCCCCCCTGCGCGACTCTCGGGTGTTCGGAAGCTTCGTGGAAAAATAGGATCTTTGGGCCTTGATTTCGTCCGATTCGAGAATATTTCCTTACTAGGATTTACGGAACCAAAAACAGCGAGAAACGGAAACTGGCCCTTCGACATCTCGTCAATAGGTTAGTTCCGGAAAACGCATAAATATGACATATAATGTGTACAAAACATGTAGATATCATCAATAATGTGGCATGGAACATAAGTAATTATCGATACGTCGGAGACGTATCAGCATCCCCAAGCTTAGTTCCTGCTCGTCCCGAGCGAGTAAACGATAACAAAGATAATTCTGGAGTGACATGCCATCATAACCTTGATCATGCTATTGTAAGCATATGTAATGAATGCAGCGATCAAAACAATGGTAATGACATGAGTAAACAAATGAATCATAAAGCAAAGACTTTTCATGAATAGTACTTCAAGACAAGCATCAATAAGTCTTGCATAAGAGTTAACTCATAAAGCAATAATTCAAAGTAAAGGTATTGAAGCAACACAAAAGAAGATTAAGTTTCAGCGGTTGCTTTCAACTTATAACATGTATATCTCATGGATAGTTGTCAATGTAAAGTAATATAACAAGTGCAATATGCAAGTATGTAGGAATCAATGCACAGTTCACACAAGTGTTTGCTTCTTTAGGTGGAGAGAGATAGGTGAACTGACTCAACATAAAAGTAAAAGAAAGGTCCTTCAAAGAGGAAAGCATCGATTGCTATATTTGTGCTAGAGCTTTTATTTTGAAAACAAGAAACAATTTTGTCAACGGTAGTAATAAAGCATATGTATCATGTAAATTATATCTTACAAGTTGCAAGCCTCATGCATAGTATACTTATAGTGCCCGCACCTTGTCCTAATTAGCTTGGACTACCGGGATCATCGCAATACACATGTTTTAACCAAGTGTCACAAAGGGGTACCTCCATGCCGCTTTGTACAAAGGTCTAAGGAGAAAGCTCGCATTTTGGATTTCTCGCTTTTGATTATTCTCAACTTAGACATCCATACCGGGACAACATGGACAACAAATAATGGACTCCTCTTTAATGCATAAGCATGTAGCAACAATTAGTGTTCTCATATGAGATTGAGGATATATGTCCAAAACTGAAACTTCCACCATGATTCTTGGCTTTAGTTAGCGGCCCAATGTTTTTCTCTAACAATATGCATGCTCTAACCATTAAAGTGGTAGATCTCCCTTACTTCAGACAAGACGGACATGCATAGCAACTCACATGATATTCAACAAAGAGTAGTTGATGGCGTCCCCAGAAAACATGGTTATCGCACAACAAGCAACTTAATAAGAGATAAAGTGCATAAGTACATATTCAATACCACAATAGTTTTTAGGCTATTTGTCCCATGAGCTATATATTGTAAAGGTAGGGAATAGAAATTTTAAAAGGTAGCACTCAAGCAATTTACTTTGGAATGGCGGAGAAATACCATGTAGTAGGTAGGTATGGTGGACACAAATGGCATAGTGGTTGGCTCAAGGATTTTGGATGCATGAGAAGTATTCCCTCTAGATACAAGGTTTAGTCTAGCAAGGTTATTTGAAACAAACACAAGGATGAACCGGTGCAGCAAAACTCACATAAAAGACATATTGTAAACATTATAAGACTCTACACCGTCTTCCTTGTTGTTCAAAACTCAATACTAGAAATTATCTAGACTTTAGAGAGACCAAATATGCAAACCAAATTTAGCAAGCTCTATGTATTTCTTCATTAATAGGTGCAAAGTATATGATGCAAGAGCTTAAACATGAGCACAAAAATTGCCAAGTATCACAGTATTCAAGACATTATAGAATTACTACATGTAGCATTTCCCGATTCCAACCATATAACAATTTAACGAAGCAGTTTCAACCTTCGCCATGAACATTAAAAGCTAAGAACACATGTGTTCATATGAACCAACGGAGCGTGTCTCTCTCCCACACAAGCATTTATTCAAACAAAAACAAAAACAAAAACAAACAGACGCTCCAAGTAAAGTACATAAGATGTGACCGAATAAAAATATAGTTTCAAGAGAAGAAACCTGATAATTTGTCGATGAAGAAGGGGATGCCTTGGGCATCCCCAAGCTTAAATGCTTGAGTCTTCTTAAAATATGCAGAGATGAACCACGGGGGAATCCCCAAGCTTAGAGCTTTCACTCTTCTTGATCATAGTATATCATCCTCCTCTCTTGACCCTTGAAAACTTCCTCCACACCAAACTCGAAACAAACTCATTAGAGGGTTAGTGCATAATAAAAAATAACATGTTCAGAGGTGACACAATCATTCTTAACACTTCTGGACATTGCATAAAGCTACTTGGACATTAATGGATCAAAGAAATTCATCCAACATAGCAAAAGAGGCAATGCGAAATAAAAGGCAGAATCTGTCAAAACAGAACAGTCCGTAAAGATGTATTTTATTGAGGCACCAGACTTGCTCAGATGAAAATGCTCAAATTGAATGAAAGTTGCGTACATATCTGAGGATCACTCACGTAAATTGGCATAATTTTCTGAGTTACCTACAAAGAATTAGGCCCAGATTCGTGACAGCAAGAAATTTGTTTCTGCGCAGTAATCCAAATCTAGTATTCACTTTACTATCAAAGACTCTACTTGGCACAACTAGGCACAAAACTAAGGTAAGGAGAGGTTGCTACAGTAGTAACAACTTCCAAGACACAAATATAAAATAGAGTTACTGTAGCAAAATAAACACATGGGTTATCTCCCAAGAAGTTCTTTCTTTATAGCCATTAAGATGGGCTCAGCGAGTTTTAATGATGCACTCGCAAGAAATAGTAGTTGAAGCAAAAGAGAGCATCAAGAGGCAAATTCAAAACAAATTTAAATCTAACATGCTTCCTATGCATAGGAATCTTGTAAATAAACAAGTTAATGAAGAGCAAAGTGACAAGCATAGGAAGATAAAACAAGTGTAGCTTCAAAAATTTCAGCACATAGAGAGGCATTTTAGTAACATGAAAATTTCTACAACCATATTTTCCTCTCTCATAATAACTTTCAGTAGCAACATGAGCAAACTCAACAATATAACTATCACATAGAGCATTCTTATCATGAGTCTCATGCATAAAATTATTACTACTCCCAACATAAGCATAGTTATTCTTATTAATTGTAGTAGGAGCAAATTCAACAAAATAGCTATCATTATTATTCTCATCATCAAATATAGGAGGCATATTGTAATCATAATCAAATTTATCCTCCATAACAGGCGGTACAAAAAGACTACTATCATTATAATCATCATAAATAGGAGGCAAAGCATCATCAAAGTAAATTTTCTCCTCAATGCTTGGGGGACTAAAAATATCATGCTCATCAAAGCCAGCTTCCCCAAGCTTAGAATTTTCCATATCATTAGCAACAATGGTGTTCAAAGCGTTCATACTAATATGTTCCATAGGTTTTTTAATTTTCGCATCAAACCATCCATGTCTTAAATCAGGAAATAGAATAAGAAGCTCATTGTTGTCCATTATGCCAAACTAGTGTAAACAAGAAACAAAAAGATGCAATTGCAGGATCTAAAGGAAATAGCTTCGAGCACACACACAACGGCGCCAGAAAAGTACTTTACCTGGGACCGGAGTATGAGTGCCTTTTACCTTTCCTCCCCGGCAACGGCGCGAGAAAATAGCTTGATGTCTACGGGTGCTTCTATTCTTGTAGACAGTGTTGGGCCTCCAAGAGCAGAGGTTTGTAGAACAGCAGCAAGTTTCCCTTAAGGGGATCACCCAAGGTTTATCGAACTCAGGGAGGAAGAGGTCAAAGATATCCCTCTCATGCAACCCTGCAACCACAAAGCAAGAAGTCTCTTGTGTCCCCAACACACCTAATAGGTGCACTAGTTCGGCGAAGAGATAGTGAAATACAGGTGGTATAAATAAGTATGAGCAGTGGCAACGGCACCAGAAAAGTGCTTTGCCCAGGACATTAAACAAGTAGTAGTAACGTAGCAGTAGTAACGCATTAAAACAGTAAACAAGCAGCGATAGCAGTATTTAGGAACAAGGCCTAGGGATCATACTTTCACTAGTGGACACTCTCAACATTGATCACATAACAGAATAAATAGATGGATGCTAGACTCTACACCCTCTTGTTGGATGATGAACACCACTAACTGTGTAAGATTACACGAACCCTCAATGCCGGAGTTAACAAGCTCCACAATATTCGATGTTCATGTTTAAATAACCTTAGAGTGCATGACGAGATCAACACAACTAAACCAAGTACTAACATAGCATGCACACCTGTCACCTTCACACTATGTAGGAGGAATAGATCACATCAATACCATCATAGCAATAGTTAACTTCATAATCTACAAGAGATCATAATCATAGCCTACGCCAAGTACTAACACGGATGCACACACTTGTCACCATTACACCGTGCGGGAGGAATAAACTACTTTAATAACATCACTAGAGTAGCACACGGATAAATTGTGATACAAAACACATTGCAATCATAAAGAGATATAAATAAGCACTTCACTATGCCATTCATAACGGTGAATAAGTATTACGTGAAATATAGCCTAAGAGACCC
>NC_061508.1:65065651-65254488 GCF_022539505.1 Lolium rigidum
GCAAGATCCAACAATGAAGCACAATGAGGAGAAGACAACCATCTAGCTACCGCTATGGACCCATAGTCCAGGGGTGAACTACTCACTCATCACTCCGGAGGCGACCATGGCGGTGTAGAGTCCTCCGGGAGATGAATCCCCTCTCCGGCAGGGTGCCGGAGGAGATCTCCGAATCCCCCGAGATGGGATTGGCGGCGGCGGCGTCTCTGGAAGGTTTTCCGTATCGTGGTTTTTTCGCCTCAGGGGTTTCGCGACGGAGGCTTTAAGTAGGCGGAAGGGCGGAGTCGGAGGGCTGACGAGGGGCCCACACCATAGGGCGGCGCGGGCCCCCCCTTGGCCGCGCCGCCTTGTGGTGTCGCCACCTCGTGGCCCCACTTCGTATGCTCTTCGGTCTTCTGGAAGGTTCGTGGCAAAATAGGCCCCTGGGTCTTGATTTCGTCCAATTCCGAGAATATTTCGTTACTAGGATTTCTGAAACCAAAAACAAGCAGAAACGTAAACTGGCACTTCGGCATCTTGTTAATAGGTTAGTTCCAGAAAATGCACGAATATGACATAAAGTGTGCATAAAACATGTAGGTATCATCAATAATATGGCATAGAACATAAGAAATTATCGATACGTCGGAGACGTATCAGCGGCTTCGCCTAACTCGCACTCATGAGCCTTCTTGTAGTCTCCGGATACGGTAATCATACCATTATGACCCGGAATCTTGAGCTTGTTGTAGATGTAGCACGCTCTTGCGTGGAATTTGTGGTAGGTGGGCCTGCCGAAGATGACGTGGTAGGAGCTCTTGAAGGGCACGACCTCAAACGTGATCATCTCTTCGCGAAAATTATTGATGTCGCCGAAGGCCACGGGAAGTCTGATGCTGCCAAGAGAGTTCGCCTTTTTACCCGGAACCACACCATGAAATTTAGTGGTGCTATGCTTAAGCTGCTCCTTGGTAAGGTTCATCCGCTCCAGAGTCTCCAGGTACATGATGTTCAAGCTGGCTCCGCCATCCATGAGGCACTTGGAGAAGTCATACCCGTCGATGCGGGGACTTACAACCAAGGCGTAGCATTCTTTTGGCACAATGGTAGGGTGATCCTGCCTATCAAATGTGCACGGGACTTCCGACCACCTGACATATCGCGGCACGGCCGGAGCTGTGGCGTTCGGGATCCGGAAAGCCGACTTGGTGACGCGGACTCGTTGGGGTTCCGAGGAAGGTGTGGTACGCGCCCACACTCTTTTTCTCGAAGGGGTTGGATTTACCCGCGGACCCGACTTTGGGATCCGGCGAGTTATCATCCTCGTCCATCGCCTCGGAACTGTCCTCCTCCTTGTCCTTGTTCTTGCCCTTGCCTCCTTTGCCGCGTGGGCGGTGCTTCCGGGCTCGCTTGTATCCTGCTTCCGGGTCATTTTTCAGATCGTTGACCCACTTGCAGTTGCGGTTAGTGTGAGTGGACTTCCCTGTAGCCGGATCCAGATGGGCCAGGCAGGGCATGTCTCTGTATTCCTCGTAGGTTTGGGGGGCGCGGGCTCCGGCTGCGGTGACCTCGTCACTTCGCTGGCTGGCCCTCGCCGGCTCCGCCTCCGCGACCGCGGCCTCTTCCGCCTCCTTGACCTCCGCGCTGGAAAGCCATGGCGACCATCTCAGATCCGCCACTCTTCTGGTCATCAGGTGGGTTTTTCCGCTTATTGCCGCTGGTGTTACCGTTGTCATGGTTCTTCTTTTGCTGGTGCAGGGGAATTGCTGTAGCTGCTAGATCTCCGCCTGCGTCGTCATCGGCGGCAGTATGATCGCTGGCGATGGTGATCATGTCATCCAACGTCAGCTTGTTTGCATTGACCAAGCAAGTTAGCTTGTGTCGCAGCAGTCCTCCTCGCTGCAAGCCACCAATGAAGGCGTGCATTGATGTGCGGTTGTCGACGTTTTCGCACTCGTTTCTGCATGCCAACCATCGGGTGAGGAAGTTCATTGATGTTTCTCCCTTTTTCTGGATACATGCCTCTAAGTCGCTTGTTGTGGCAGGTCTTTTGTAGGTGCCCCTAAAGTGCTTTTCGAAGGCGGTCTTCAGGTCGAACCAGCAAAATATAGAATTCTTCTCGAGGTCGCTGAGCCAGATCCGGGCTGGACCTACAAGGTACAACTGAAGCATGCGATAGGCGATATTAGGGGTTCCTCCGGCAAAGGTTACTGCATTATAGTAATCCTCGATCCAGGTATCCGGCCTTTCGGTGCCATCATAGGTCTTCAGGTTTCCGGGTAGCTTGAGGTTCATCCTTGGCGTTGGTTCCTCTCGAATCATCCTGCCGAAGCACTTTGGGCCTATGTAATCAGTTTTGTATTCGTTGAGACGTTCCCGCGTGTCACGCGACCCGTGGCGGGGGGATTTTGAACGAGAGCGAGATCTCCGGCCACCGCCTCCTCCTCCGCCTCCACCGCTGTGTGGTGGTGAAGGAGACCTCCGAGGGGGCCGATGTGACCTCCGAGTCTCCCCGTCCTTCGCGATGTTGACTCCGGCTTCGATGGCTGCCTTCACCATGGTGCTGGTTGCCTTCGTCGTTCCGGCTTCTGTGAGGCTCCGGGTCGCGCTCTTCGTTCCGACTCCTCCTAGGCTCGGGTTCTCGATCGCTGTTCCGACTCCGGCGGGGTTCCGGCGTACGCTCTCTGTGTCTCGGGGGCTGCACGTTGTCGCGGATGTTGATTCCACCTGGACCGTGCGGCCTGGTGTTTCCGACTGGACTACGGCGGCGAGGGAGTGGGGTACGCGGGTACCCGTTGGGTGGAGGAGAGGGATTCCGGTACTTGTTCCTACCAGTGTACATCGCATCCTTTCCCTTTCTCGGATCTGACGGGGGTGTCGTTGATGGTACGGGGATTGGATTTGGGTGTTCTCTGGTTTTCCTTCTGCGTTCCGAGGATCCAGTTCGCGATTCGTCATCGTGATGGCGATTGTCGTAGGTGTCCTTCGCGCAGTAGAGACACAATGCTCCGGGTTGGATTCCAACCTCGCGCGAAGTGTCTGCCTTGCTCTGCTGCTTCATTGCGGAGGCAACGAGCGTACGGACGTATTCGATGTCGATCTCCTCGGTCTTTTTCTTCAAGATCTCCGCAGCCTTCTTCATGTTATCCTTTGGAGTTGCGAGTGGCTGTTTCTCAGTGGGGGTCGCGAAAGTGATCTTGCGGGGAGGTATAGCATCCCGCCTGATTTTATCGGCCTCCCGCTGAAGCTCGGTGACCTTGTCCTTCCAGTGTTGCTGGAGTTCCTTGACTTTTACCAGTTGTTCGTCAACCTCAAGCTCCCGCTGGTGGAAATTTTCCACGAAGTGCGCGACTTCTTTCTTTCATCCAGCATTGCTGCTGCGGTCCTGGCGAACTTCTGGGCTGTTGCCAGCATCTCCTGTCTTTTAGCTTCTAGAGCCTCCGGATCTGTGGCATCGTTAGGGGTTATGGGTTTGTTAAAAATATCCGAGTGCGCGATTGCCTCCATGCCTGCTTGTTCAACCAGCTCTTCGGGGGACAGCACTTCCTTGTGCGGACGCTCCCGTGATAGCGGAGATCCTGCACGGGACGGCTGTGGATCGGAATAGGTGTTGTCATCCTCTGATTCGCGTTGATCCAGCGCCGCCAAGGTTGCAAGGACCTGTTTAGGCTGGGCGGATTCAACTTCGGGCTGATCACCGTATCCGTATTCCTTCACCTTGCGATCGAACTCTTCAGTATCCATGGAGGGGGCATCCCCGGAAATTGGGCTTAGGTTGCCCAAAATCGACTCTTCAACCGGAGTTCCGCTTTCTCCGACAGCCTCTTGCTGATCCGGAGCAGCGTTGTTTTCCGGGACCTCGACCTGCTCGGGACCAGCTCCGGCTTCTTGAGGGGCGGTTCCGGTGGTATGGGCCAAGAAGTGCACGAAGTGACACCTTTGCTTTTCTAACACCTGGGAGACCCGGCGGATCCGCATTGGTCTTCCACCTTTATTTCCCGCTCGGGGCGGATTGGGTGGGCTTTGATTTTTCCAGATCTAAGGCGGAATCTTCCTTGGGAAGTTCCTGCGTCTCAGATCGGATCTTCGCGACTGCGTCCTGCTCAGCGGCGGTCGCGTCAGCGCTACTTACCAGTGGGTTTCCGTCGGAATCGACGGTTTCCCCGATGAAGATGTGTATGCCGCCGACTGGGACGATGGAGAGCTTGACGGGGTCGGTCTTAGCCGGAATCCAGCACTCATCCGGAGGGACAATCGGCAGATTTCCGGCGTAAAGGACGCACCCCACAGCGATGGTGTCGTCGTAGCTTCCCATGGCGGAACCCTCCCGGTTCCGGCCTCCAGACGCCGCAGGCCCCACGGTGGGCGCCAACTGTCGTTGCCTAATCAACGGTACCTCGGAGGAGGGATCCTCACGAGGGGGAGAAGAAGTAGGGGCCATAGGGCGGAGAGCACACGGGACGGTAGTACACGATTTACCCAGCTTCGGATCACCTGCACGATGACAGGGCCTACTGCTGCTTGTCTGGAATTATCTGGGCGCTTTCGCGTTGTTACAATGAGTTGTGGTTGTGCCTCTAGGGCTCCCGGGATCCGGCTTATAAAGGCGCACGGATCTAGGGTTTTCAAGGAGAGTCCTAGCCGGATCGCATATTGCCTAACTACGGTACAATGACTTGCCGTGTACGTCAAGGATCCGCCTTCCATATACGTCGTACTGGATCCGGGTTCCTCATGGGCCTCCACGGATCCGGGTTCCTCCGAATGTCGGTGCGGATCCGGCTTACTGATCCTGGGCCGGATTTCATCCTTCATGATCAACAGCAACTGGGCCGCCCGATGGGCCACATGCCTCATCACCGTCTATGGGCCACCCGGGCTTGCCGGATCTAGGCACTATCGATGGTACACCCATGAAGTATACCCACAACACCCAAACCTATGATAATTGTTCTAAGGGGATTTGTGCCTAGATAATGATTTTGGTGACTTTGGTGAGGAACTAGAGAAGGAATCTTTCTATGAATATTGTGATGCTATTAATGAGATACATGAATCCTCAATGGAGGAGGATGAGGAGTGGTACGAAGAACAAATGAGCAATAGTGAAATGACACCAAGAAAAATGTATTGCGATGTAATTGAATATGCTCAAAGGTTAAGTTCTTCAAATATAATAAGTGATATAATAATATGTCCTCAATGTCTGAAATTTGGGCACTTTTGTTTTCAATGCTCTCATACCTATGATGAATCTCAAGTATCTTGTAATAATGGGGATGCTACTAGTGAATCTTTAGAGTATGTTATTTTTGAAGGTGTCCATGAGCTGTTAATACATATCATACCACATATTACTAGTGAAGATAGCTTTCTTTTAGAAATGGCTTATGAAACTATGGAACATTTTTTTGGTATTGTCAAGAACATTTTAGTAAGAATGCACTTATTATGAAGAGTAAGGCACGGTATAAAGCCGTAGTGCCCGAAGATAATAGCACGACTCATCTCATCAAAAATAAAAGGCATTGCAGGCTTCTC
This sequence comes from Lolium rigidum, assembly GCF_022539505.1. Lineage (NCBI taxonomy): Eukaryota > Viridiplantae > Streptophyta > Magnoliopsida > Poales > Poaceae > Lolium > Lolium rigidum. The sequence goes on from NC_061508.1 coordinate 65,071,172, forward strand.
GTCTGAATCAACTAATCGAAGAACTCTGATAAGTGGCAATTAATGCAGCTTTCAGAAATAGTTCAACATTAGGCCAAACCAACGGCTATCCAATACAATTTGCTAAACTTACTTGCCTTCTTTTGTAGCAGCAAATTTGTTACCCCTCCACTTGTTTGAACTAAACATGTTGACTAATGCACCTTTCATCTCATGTAGACAACCCAATGTCAAATGTGCAGTGGCAAATCTTGTGATCGTAAGCCTAATTAACTCTCTTACTTTAATGAACTCTCTTAACCAACAAAGTGGTAATGTTCTCGAATAAATATACGTGCAGATTTTCCATCCCTTTGCAATTATTGCAGAGTGCATATTAATCTTTTTCTCAAAATCTTCAAGAATTAGATCAATGCACTGTGCAGCACACGGTGTCCAGAATAACTTTTTTCGCTTTTCCATCAATAGATCACCAGCTTCCTTGTAGTTAGCCGCGTTTTCCTTCACAATTTGCACAACATTAGAGCATCTCTAGCCGCGTCCCCTAAAGCATCCCTCAAACGGCGCTGGATCGAGCGTTTGGGGACGTGTTTTGTTCGTGCCGCGTTTAGGGGTGGGTCGCTCCCCAGCTGCGTCCCCCAAACGCCGCCCCCAAACTTTTTTATAAGGTTTTCGGAAACACAACCATTTATTAAATATAGCATACAAATAAATATGTTTGCCGAGATTGTTTTTAAATTAAAATACAATAAACAATAAAAAACAACTAAACAAATGTAATAAATGGGGCTAGATCAAGGTGCCGCGGAATTTGCTGATAATCCTTTGATCCTTCACATAAGCTCAACGAAATCATTTTGAAGTTGCTCGTGAATATTGTTGTCACGGATCTCTGCGTGCATGGCAAAGAAATCAGCAAAATCTGCAGGCTACTCATGATCAATCTCCGCAAGAGGTCCCTGACACTCATAGGGACCAACATGTGTCCTAGCATGATTCTTGTGGTCATCCTCGATGATCATGTTGTGCATGATCACACAAGCCTGCATCACCTCCCACATTTGGTTGTGATACCATCTTGGAGAAGGGTACTGGACAATTGCAAAGTGAGCTTGACGCACACCAAATGCCCGCTCGACATCCTTCCTGCAAGCCTCCTGTCGTGAAGCAAAGTGGCAATTCTTCTGACCTGATGGACCCGAGATTGTTTTAACAAAAGTGGCCCATTTTGGATATATACCATCGTCTAGATAATATCCTTTGGTATATTGGTGGCCATTGATCTCATAGTTGCATGGTGGAGCATGCCCTTCCAATAGTTTGCTAAACACCGGAGACTACTGCAACACGTTGATGTCATTGTGTGATCCCGCTATGCCAAAGAAAGAATGCCAAATCCACAGGTCATAATCTGCTACAGCTTCAAGCACCACACTGCAATATCCATGACACCCTTTGTATATACCTTGCCAGGCAAACGGGCAGTTCTTCCATGACCAGTGCATGCAATCGATGCTTCCAAGCATTCTAGGGAACCCTCTGAGCAGCATTTTGTGCCATGATCCTTGCAGTCTCTTCTTCAGTTGGCCCTCTCAAATAGTATTTGCCAAAATTTCCCACCATAGCTTGGTAAAACTTGTACATGCACTCAATGGCAGTAGACTCACTCATGCGAAGGTAGTCGTCATGTGTATCAGCAGGTGCTCCGTATGCAAGTATTCTCATGGCGGCGGTGCACTTCTGTATCGACGAGAAGCCGGCAACGCCTACATCATCGTGCTTGAGCTTGAAGTAGGGGTCGAACCCTCAAACATCGTGAAGGATATTCATGAACAAACCCTTGCTCATCCTATACCGGCGCCGAAAATTGTCAGCATGTGTTGCCTCATCTGCGAAGTAGTCATTGTGCAGCATGGTATGCCCCTCCATCCTCTGCCGGGTCTTCGACTTCTTTCTCCCGGGCTTTGATCCTCCGCGACGCGGCCTCTTCTCACATGTCCTGGAGGGACGCGAGGATCAGCAAATGATCCCGGATGTCGTCACCGGAAGCTTGCTCGTCCTCCAGCAGTCGGACAAGCATCTCGTCATCGCTATCCATGTCTGAAGAAAAATTATTGGTAAAATTGCACCGTGGTAAACGAGGCAACGAACAGCGGCCAAACACGCCTACCTGACAAGTCGTCGAACACCTTGTGTGCGCGGAGGTGGGGCTGATGACGCCGCGTTTGGCGTGGGCATAACCCTTCGGGTACTCAACATTGCCATACCCGGTGCAAACTATGAAGATGGACCAGCATAAGGACTCGACAAGCTGGACCCGCAAGGAATATCAACTTGGACTACAAGGAAAGAAGACTTCAACATGAATCCTACTAGAACTCATGTAAACCCTAGTTTGACTGATATATAAAGCCAGGCAGGGGCACCCCTTAGGGACACGCATAATCAGAAACATAATTGTTGAGGCGACACGCCTAGACACCGCAACCCGCGGATTAGAACTAGACTAGATCCAACAACTCCGCCTATGGCGGCCCCCTGTACCCATATATTCATATAGTGGATTGCTAGCAGGACGTAGCGATCCTCCACCGCGGGGACGTGAACCTGGGTACGTCGTGTACCGCCTCGCTCCTAGAACTTCCATCGTCGCCTTTCTCTAAAACCCAAGCCCCTTATGGTGGGCATTGCCGAGGAACCGCCTCGACAATTGGCGCCGTCTGTGGGAAGCGCGACAGTTGGATTTTGTTATCCGGGCGGGATCTTCCATCTTCTACAACAACAGCGGCAGAAAGAACGACTGGATCTTGATCACGGAGCGTCATGCAGTCGAATCCACCAAAGAGACTCAAACATCACAGCCCGTCGGATCTCGACAGTCGGCGAGTTAATGATCAAGGCGATCAATTTCAGCAAGTCCCAAACCATGCACAGGTCGGCGGTCAGTCCCGTCAAGTTAACCGGCTTGATGGATCAGCATCATAATAATTTGTAGAGAAGCAGCGGGCCAGCAAGGGTCAGAGGAAAGTCACGTCATGAGGCCAAAGATGATTCTAAATCCATGAGAGAGAAGCAAAACGAAGTGCCACGCAGAAAAACTGATCGGGTCAGCCCATGTTTTAAGATGAGAAAACAAGCAACACCCGACACATGAAGTGGAGCATTAATCAAACCAATCACGTGATTCAAGCAGTAACGTTTTCGTCACGGTACAAGGATAGACGCCTGGGGATCTATGTCGACTATGTTCTTTGAGGGCAAATAATTCAGGCTTAGGCCCGTAAGCTACAAAACGAGACATCCAGAGACCTCGTCTCTGTTTCTCTCGGCCAGACGTCAGGTGACTACTTCAGATACATCTATCTCATCGACTGCTACACTCCCATGGATCAAGTCATCCGAGTTCATCAGAGCCATAACCGTCCGATACAAAAATACCAGGTGCTATATTTTCAATTAAAATTACTACTTGCAAAATTTATTTCGCCAAATATTTTTCGGCTTGCACTATTATTTGTGCACAGTTTTTGCGTTGTAATATGACTGCAGATCAGAACAAGCTTCAACTGCTTCACCGTGCACAGTCGCCACGTTTAGGGCTCGCTCGTTGCATCACGGACTTGATATATTCGGGAGCTCACCCGTCGACTGCCCTGCTCGGCTGACCGCGCCCGTCATCGCGCACTCTTCTTACTCGGGGGCTCGCCTGATGTGGACCCGACATTACGGACCCGATATATTCGGATGTTCACCCGCATCGGATTGGCTATGTCAACCGCATCCTCTTCATCAGCCACGTCAGCTAGGCGCCGCATGGACTATCTCTGTCCGCGGAATTATTTCGACTGCGCCTGCCGCATGGACTATCTCTGTCCGCGGAATTATTTCGACTGCGCCTGCCGCATGGACTATCTCTGTCTGCGGAATTATTTCGGTTGCGCCTGCCGCATGGACTATCTCTGTCCGCGGATTTATTTCGACCGCGCCTGCCACGTGGATTATCTTTGGTGGCGTTTCAATTGCGCCCGCCACGTCAACTATTTCTGGACGGATGATTACTTCGACTGCGCCCGCAGTGCGACCTGCTTCCATATTGGCCTCGCCGCTGCCGGGCTACCTGATTTATCTTCTTCGGCTCTGGATATATCCTCTCCCGATGCACTCTCGGGTCAGCGGATTCATCATCTGGAATATTCAATGCATATCATCTTATTTAATATCGACCCGATGCGATCCCAACGGGAGCGCTGGAATTACTCGGGGGCTCCTGGAATATCTTCGAGCTATTGCGGTTACTCTCTTCGGGAGCGCTGGTTCGATTGAAATTCAAGAAGATTTGAAGACTATTACTCCCATCGCGAGCGCCGGTTCACTGGAACCCAAGAAGATATGAAGACTATTACTCCCATCGGGAGCGCCGGTTCGCTGGAACCCAAGAAGATATGAAGACTCAAGTTTTGAAGAATTGCAGTAATTCGGGACACCCGAACTACATCGTCAGGAACCTTGTTCGTATATTTCAACGAACATCGGTGCGATGGAAAATACGCCCAGAGATTGCACTCTAAAAAAGCCTCTGAAACTACGAGTGCTATGATGCAAAATCAATGGGGACCTTGCTCTTTTTCCTTTGCTATAGATGCCTCAAAGAGTGCCGCAAATAGCAAGGATCATGAAGCAACGAAGACCTTGCTCTTTTCCTTTGCTATAGATGCCTCAAAGAGTGCCGCAAATAGCAAGGATCATGAAGCAACGAAGACCTTGCTCTTTTCCTTTGCTATAGATGCCTCAAAGAGTGCCGCAAATAGCAAGGATCATGAAGCAACGAAGACCTTGCTCTTTTCCTTTGCTATAGATGCCTCAAAGAGTGCCGCAAATAGCAAGGATCATGAAGCAACGGGGACCTTGCTCTTTTCCTTCGCTATAGATGCCTCAAAGAGTGCCGCAAATAGCAAGGATCATGAAACAAACAAGGACGCTGACCTTTCCTCTCGCTACGAGATGCCTCTACGAGCGCCGTAAATAGCAAGAGTCTGGAAATACATATAAAATAACCCACGTTCGATATTTTGCTTATGGAAATATCAAAGAACAACGGGCTCATCGGTAGAGTTAGTGCTTCCGATACAGTCGGGAGCTGCTGTCAGAACATACATCGGTTGAAAGCAAAGTTGCACATACAACGGGTTTAGCAAGACCTGCAACACGAGCTGATCACTCAAACAATTTGCTGACAAACGAATACACATACGCTTAAACGGGCAATTAAGATTTGCTCCTTCAAAATTTGCCAACGGCATTGACACGGTAAAAGTGCATATATATGTACCTACCGAAAAACTTACAAACAATGGCATCAACGATGCTCAAGGTGCATTGAGGATTGCCCCTTGAAATATACAACAATGTGTCAACGGCACCTAAAGAAAACTATAAACATCGGGTTGCTCGACTTGAGTCTACTCACGGTTGCAAGCATCAGTGCCCAGACTCGGGGGCTACTTCCATCGGGAGCGCTGGACGCGCACCCGATAAAATTATCGACTCCTCTAGGGTATCATCCAAATCATCGGCTCCTCTGGGCCATCATCCGAATCATCGGCTCCTTCTGGGTATCATCCGAATCATCGGCTCCTCCTGGGTATCATTCAAATCATCGGCTCCTCTGGGCCATCATCCGAATCATCGGCTCCTCCTGGGTATCATCCGAATCATCGGCTCCTCCTGGGTATCATTCAAATCATAGGCTCTTCTGGGCCATCATCTGAATCATCGGCTCCTCTGGGCCATCATCCAAATCATCGGCTCCTCTGGTCCATCATCCAAATCATCAACTCCTCTACCAATGACATCATCGACATCATGTTCTCGGAACTCGAGGACATGTACGGTATTTGACTCAACATTTTTACACCCTGCACATAACTATTTCATATTTATTTACAGGCTCGGGGGCTACTCCCATCGGGAGCGCTGGTCGCGCACCCGAGAAAAATATGGCAACCTCACCAATAAAGAAGAATAAAGTTGAAGACGTCGGCATCAACAATCAAGTTCTTCGAGTAGTACAACTTGAGTCTATGCGTGGCTGCAAGCACCCGTCCATAGACTCGGGGGCTACTCCCATCGGGGGCGCTTCGCGCACCCGACAGAAAGAAACTTCGACTCTACATCAAGCACAAGATTCAACAGATGATCAAGACATTCGGCGAAGACAACTTTAGTCCCTGCCCGAAGCTTCACTTCGACCAGACACTCGGGGGCTACTGACGTGGGCATAACCCTTCGGGTACTCAACATTGCCATACCCGGTGCAAACTATGAAGATGGACCAGCATAAGGACTCGACGAGCTGGACCCGCAAGGAATATCAACTTGGACTACAAGGAAAGAAGACTTCAACACGAATCCTACTAGGACTCTTGTAAACCCTAGTTTGGCTGATATATAAAGCCAGGCAGGGGCACCCCTTAGGGACACGCATAATCAGAAACATAATTGTTGAGGCGACACGCCTAGACACCGCAACCCGCGGATTAGAAATAGACTAGATCCAACAACTCCGCCTATGGCGGCCCCCTGTACCCATATATTCATATAGTGGATTGCTAGCAGGACGTAGCGATCCTCCACCGCGGGGACGTGAACCTGGGTACGTCGTGTACCGCCTCGCTCCTGGAACTTCCACCGTCGCCTTTCTCTAAAACCCAAGCCCCTTATGGTGGGCATTTCCGAGGAACCGCCTCGACAGCGTTCTAGAACGCGCTAGCGAAGCGGCGGCGGCGAAAAGGCCGGTGAGAGAGCCAGCCGCGACGGCGGTGCCGACTCTCAGAAGAGAACAGCCGTCGAAACGACCGGCAAATCCAGCGGAGGCGAAGAGGTGGGAGGTGCGGGAGGGAAGGCACGACGAGAAATAAAAGGCGCGAACCCACAGTTATGGAAATAGTCGCCGACAGATGGGAGCCCACCTCGCCTGTCATCGTTTTTCGTTGTGTCCGGTATGCCCGAAGCATCCCCTGTGAAGCGGGGACGGGCTCGGGGTGCCGGACACCATATTGATCCGCGTCGGATAAAAAGAGGCTTTAGGGCACGCGGCTAGAAATGTTTTTTTTTCAATGCGACTCAAATCCCTTTGAGGGACGCTTTGGGGGACGCGGCTGAAGACGCTCTTGTCCTCTCCTACTATCTCAACACATCATCTAGCACTGCAAAAACTTCATCTGCTGTTTTCGAGAAATCAGAAGAATCAACAGAGACCAAAAAGACTGTAGCTAGCTGATAACTACTATTTACTAGCTTAAGCCGATTAGTAATAGAATAATAGAATTGCTGCTGCACCCATGGACGCAAGCCTTCACTTCATACCAGATCTGATTATAAATAAAATAAAGCAGTAACAAGCTGAACATTAAAAAAAGTGAAGTGGAGCATCTTGTGACCTTGTCGTGAGTCATTTCCCCTCCACGTGCTTACCATCTTGACATGGATCTCATAAGGTCAGACGGAGATGACTAGATGAGAAGTTCGAGGGAGAGAGATAAGCACAGCCGCCAGGAAATGGATCGAATGCGCCAGAGAGAAAAATATAGCATATTTAGGGGTTAGAGCATCTTTGGACGCTTAAAATATTCATGCGTGTTTCTTTGGGTCAGTCTAAATAGTTGAAATCAACCATGCGTCCATTTGCATCGGGATGCCCAGCGGCACAACGTATTTTTTTCGATTTTTGAATTTTTTCAACATAAAAATATACTACTCCGTTTTAAGGAATAAGGCGCACGCGTACTCTAAGATAAACTTTGATCATAAAAATTGAGCAACAAAATTTTGATTATATTATGTATAATTAGTATCGTTGGATTCGTATTGAAAAAAACTTTTTAATGATACTAATTTCATACAAACAATGTTTATCTATTTGAAGTAATTCTTGTTCAAACAAAAAGAACGTAAAACGAGGACGCTCTTATTCCTTGAAATGGAGGTAGTAATTTACATAGTAAAGAAAGGAAAATAAAAATGTAAAAACTCGTCGACGTCGATCACGACGAATCTGGTACCGGCCACGGCCAGTTGGCAACCGGCGGAACATAAGCTGGTGCCGCCGGTGGTGGTGGAGGTGGAGCCGCCCACGCCGGTGGTGGAGGTAGAGCCGCCCACGCCGGTGCTGGAGGTGGAGCCGCACACGGATTGTACAGCTGAGGTGGAGGCGGCGGTTGCGGGGCCGGGCCTCGAGCGCTCGTCGTATGGCCTCTTCCTCCATGAGGCCCGGCGGCATAATGCCGATAGCGTACCGGGGCAGCGGCGGCTACACCGGTCGGTCCACCTCCAAGATGAGGACGCCGAGCCTTTCGATCTCGTCGTCCGTCATCGTCGTCGGGAACTTGAATTTTTGGCCCTCCGCCATGGCCGCTACCATTCGTGGAAAATGCAGGTGACGAAGTCGTCACTGTCGTCCTTGGCGTCCTCATTGTGGTAGGCCAGCGCGTCGTTGTCCTCCTCCTCCTCCTCGTCGTCGTCCTATGGAGGCGCCGGCGGCTGCCGTGTTGGGCGACGAGGCGGCGTTGGCCGATCACGGGAAGTCCCTGTCGCCGAGGAATCCCACCTTCCTCCTCGGATCGTGCTCGGTCTTGGGCCAAGTGCGCTAGGTGTTTGAGTCGACGGCGTAGGCGGGATCGGCGCGGAGGTCCGCCGACAGGTACCGCCACCTGCACCGGATCTCGACGCTGAGGCACGGGTGGGACATGCACCCGGAGGTGGCTGAGCCGCCAACCGCCGCCAGGCAGGTGCACGTCCCGCCAGCCGTCGCATGGTGTCCAATTCTTGTACATGAGCTGCGCCACCTCGATGGGCAGCGTCACCCTGTGCGTTCGCTCCGCCTTCTTGGTGCCGTTGCCGGATGCCTCAGAGTCGTGCTTCTTCTTACTCATGGTTATGTGGTGGCGCGCGACGGTGAGGGGTGGGAGTGGAGGTGTGGGCAATGGCAGACACGATACCGGCGAACTTTTAAGGTTAGGCGGGCGGGACGATGGCGGCGCAGAAGTCCAGACGCCGCTTGACAGTGCGCGCGCAGAAGAGATAGCCGCGATATTGATGGCGAAAGTTACGGCGTCGACGTAAACGCAGAAGCGATGACCGTGGACGCGGTGGCCACAGAAGCGGGCTCGGTGCAAAAGCGAGTGGTCACTTGGTTTTCATCCACGCAGACATAAATGGTCTCTCAGCAGCGCGAGCATGTGGAGGAGCGATGTTATAATCTCGAGTGAGCTAACAAGAGAGGGCAGGCCCCGATGTGCGAGGAAGAGGAGGGCATGGCTATGGCTGACGCCTGGGCAAGATACGAGGCGCAGGCCTCCTCCCTTCCGACCTGCCCAGGCCTCGGGGGCGCCCCGTACATGAAGTACGGCAACTTCTGGTACCCGGCGCACCTGATGGCGCCGACGTTGGCCATGCGCGACTCGTTCGTCGCCCGCCCGACCGACGTCCTACTCGCCACCATGCCCAAGTCCGGCACGACGTGGCTCAAGGCCCTCGTCTTCGCCGTCGCCCACCGCGACCGCCACGCGCCTGACGACGCGCGCCACCCGCTCCTCGGCACCAGCCCGCACGACCTCGTCCCGTTCCTCCACTCCCTCTACGAGAACCATCGTGGTCCGGACCCTCCCGGCCTCGAGGCGATGCCGTCGCCCCGCATCCTGGCGGTGCACGCGCCGTTCTCGGTCCTGCGGCCGTCGGTGGCAAGTTGCCGCGTCGTCTACCTCTGCCGGGACCCCAAGGACGCGCTCGCCTCCTTCTGGCACTACATCCCCAAGGTCGTTCCTCGGGGCCACAACCTGCCGCCGTTCCACGAGGCCTTCGAGCGGTACTGCGACGGCGTCTCGCCGTTCGGCCCTCTTTGGGACCACATGGCCGAGTACTGGAAGGCGAGCGTGGCGCGGCCGGAGGAGGTCATGTTCCTCCAGTACGAGCACCTCAAGGAGGACACTGTGGGCAGCGTGAAGCGCCTGGCCGACTTCCTAGGATGCCCGTTCACCGACGAGGAGGTGGCCCGAGGCGTCCCCGACGCCGTCGTGGCTCTGTGCAGCATAGACCGGATGAAGGGCGTGGAGGCCAACCGGGAAGGCGAGCACGGCGTCGCCCGGACGTTCAAGAACTCGGCATTCTTCAGGAAGGGAGAGGTTGGGGATTGGAAGGAGCTCCTCACGCTGGAGATGGCGCAGAGGATCGACGACACCGTGGAGGAGAAGCTGCGAGGCTCCGGACTCTCGCTCATCGGCAGCTGATCAGCTGGGACTGCGCTGCGGTACAACATGGGCTGTGTTGCTTATTCTGGACGTGGCGTAATTTGTTGCGGAACGAACAACTACTATATGCAATAATAAAAGCTTGGCATCTACCTTTGTTGTCTGCATTTAATTTGATCCTCTGTGATTATCCTCTTACGCATGCTGTACCTCTCAATACACTAGCAATTCTTATTACGCATGTTTCTAAAAAAAGCTTCCCAATTCTACCTAAATACGAAGTTATATAGAGATGTTTTAGCTATAGATTCATTTGTATCTAGGAAAGGTTGTGAAGCTTTTTTAGGAACGGATAGAGTATACTTATCGGTGTGGCTTGATTATAGTTCTCAAACTTCCAATTTGCATAATTTTAATATGTCGAGATACATTCATATTTATATTAGAATCAATTAATATGAACCGGAGGGAGTATGTACTTGTTATGTAGTTCGATTTAGTTCTAAACCATATTTAGCGTTGAAATTGCGCTAACGGGATGCACGTTCTCCTGACTGCCATGGAATTTTGCACATAGCCCCTCGTGTGTCTGTCCATTACGATTGGTTAATTTTCCTCCAGGTTATTTATGCAAAAACACCTCATTTGTTATTTATAGATAATTTATGCCCTTCATTTGTCTCTAAGACTGCTCATAATGGGGGTAACATAGAGGGTAACATCACACATCTCAAAATATTTTGGTGATATGGCATGATAATAAACGAAGAAAGAGAGTAAGGTGATAACTAGCTATATCTATCTATTATATACTAAAAGCAAAATACGGATATTTAAAATAGAGACACCAGGTTAATCCACATCATTAGAATTATTTTAACAATTAGATCTGTAATATACGGTTATGATTTAACGGCTGATTACGTAACTTTATTGTCAAGTTCATATCTAACACATGATCCGAGTCTAACACGTACGCTATGCAAATAATATATTGGGTTCAAGCCGGATAATACGTTTGCGTAAAAAGATATATTGTGAGTTCACCTGGCACGTACCTTGGTATACGGATATTTAAAATAGAGACACCAGGTTAGTCCACATCATTAGAATTATTTTAACAGTTAGATCTGTAATATACGGTTATGATTTAATGGCTGATTACGTAACTTTATTGTCAAGTTCATGTCTAACACACACATGTCTAACGGCTGATTACGTAACTTTATTGTACAGTTAGATCTGAAAGGAAATCTCAAACGGTTGAGTGTGTGCGACGAATTTGAAAAAATTCGCTTAAAACTTCATACACGAAATTGATGATTTACGACTGACGAAACTCGAAACCGATTATGGGAATTGGTTCGTATCATCGACACACATATTGTTCGTGTACATCTTATTTTGATTCGGACTATGTTTATGTTGATTTTGGAGACGGTGTGTATAGTAGTGTAAGGGAGAGAGCCGTTGCATCGCTGGAGCCAAAGTGGAGCGAAAACGGGCTGGCACTGGAGAAACTGCCGATTCGACCGTTTCTCCAAATGCAGGCAAAAAACTGCTTTGAGAACCATGCGATGCAACAACGCGGATTGGCCCAATCAACCAAATGGGCAGAAAATTGCTAACCCGATGCAAGCTAGGGGCATGCACGCCACCAAACACGCCCTAAAGGAATGTAGTGTTGTTTATGTTTTCAAAGTTCAAACATACTCGTGCATGGAGAAAGAGCAAATGAAGATAAATTAGGTGGTGAGAGGAAGCTGCGATACGGCGTGCTTAAAAAGACTTGAGCTGCTGTTGGAGACGATTTACACAAAAATAACCGTTTGTAAGAAAGAAAAGCATAAAATGATTTTCTCACTAAACTATTTCACGCCTTTAATCTTTTGTGTGGCGTCCTTGCAAAAAACGTCACACCTATTTATGTGGCGCCCGTGAGAGCGGGCGCCACACATTGAGATACTCCCTCCGTCTGTAAAGTTCCAAAAAATATTTTTCCCAAAATGGCTCACCTTCTAGTCACATTTGCATTTAATGTGGGAGTAAAACTGATTCATTATTGCATGCAAAAGATTCCTCCTTTTGTAACCCACCGTGTAAAACGAGGCTCATTAGGCTGCTCATAGTGGGGAGTAACATAAGGTGGTGTAATGCATAAGTTACTAGTCCATATTACTACCTTCATAGTGGAAAATAACTTAGAGATGGTATCATGAAAAGTCTCATTTATTAGTTTGTAGACTCATTTTATCTTGGGATGTGTGATGTTATGGTAACATAGCTAGTTACCACCTCCCTCTTTTTCTTCATTTATTGCTATGCCATGTCACCAAAACACCTTGAAATGTGTGATGTTACTACCTAAGTTACTCCCACTATGAGCAGTCTTAGAGCAAGTACAATAAGGTACAGTCAGCTGGCTATAAGAGATAAAATATTATAAATTTGCTTAGTTGGAAGAGAGAGATTAGGAGAGAGAAGAGGAGTGGGCTCTTATCTTGTAGCCATGACTCTAAGACGTGCTCCTAGGCACTATGTGAGACTAAAAGGTGGGCCATATATTATAAAAGTACTACACTTTTATAGCTCACTATTGTATATGTTGGCTCTAAGTTAGCTATAGATGACATGGCACTTGGCTTATAGCTAGCAGCTGGCTACACTATTGGAATTGCTCTTAGTACTTTGCATGCACCATGTGTGAGTTTTTGCATGTTCATTAGTACTTTGCATGCACCATGTGTGAGCCAATAAGAATTCATCTTAGATCAAGATATTAGAAAACTTTGCTTGTGAAGGGGCGGAGGGAGTAATAATTTAGACTACTCCACTGTGAGTTGTCTGCAGCCTGCAGGGAATCGGTGCCCGTGGAGCGTGGGCATGCACCACCGAGGCATGGGAATCACCACGCCACACCACATCCCGCCAACGCCTTGTCTTCAGATCCCGCCAACCCTTGTCTTCAGTGTGGTTTGGTTTCTTTTTTGGTGACCAATAATTGCAGAGGGTTGTACTAGTAAAACATGGCTGCGGATCTGGATCGCACCGCAACTACCAGCTTCTTTAATGCCCATCGGTGAGTGGTTGTCAGTTACAACATCCCTAGACCCTAGTCTCGATCAGATCCTTCGTACAAGCTCTGCCTCCTCTCGCGCTTAGCCATGGCTCAGCTTCCATCCAAGAGTGATCTAGGTAGTGCCACCAATAGTTCACCGGAAGACGTGGACCTAGCCAAGCAGGGCGTTCGAGGTTTCATGTCCGCGCTACCGGCAAGAGAGGGGTGGTCGGCAACACTCGTCCACCACAAGAACTACTGGCTCAAACCGAGGATGCTGGAGGGGATCTTGCTCGCCCAGCAGACCTTCAAGCCCCGCGCCGACGACATCATCCTCGCCACGCAGCCCAAGTGCGGCACCACCTGGCTCAAGGCCCTCGCCTTCGCCATCACCAACCGATCTCTCTACGACTTCAGCGACCACCCGCTCCTCACCCGCCACCCTCAGCACGCCGTGCCCTTCATCGAGATCCCCACTGCTGGCTCGGACGACCACGCCGCCGGCATCGAGGCTCTCCCGTCTCCGAGGCTTCTCGCCACGCACATGCCCCTGTCGCTGCTTCCGCCGGGCACGACCTCCTGCGGCTGCCGCCTCGTGTACCTATGCCGGGATCCCAAAGATACGCTCGTGTCAAGGCTGCACTTCGAGAACAAGCTCGTAGAGGGTTTCAGCCTATCCATGGACGCCGCTTTCGGCATGTTCTGTGAGGGCTTCTCACCGTACGGCCCCTTCTGGGATCACTGCCTCGAGTACTGGAGGGAGAGCGTCGCAAGGCCTAACACCGTTCTCTTTCTGAAGTACGAAGAGATCAAGTCAGATCCGGTGCAAGTTGTGAGGAAGCTAGCGGAGTTCCTCGGCGTACCATTCACCCAAGAGGAGGAGAGCGCTGGGATCGCTGAGGAGGTGGTGAAGTTGTGCAGCTTTGAGAAGCTTACCAGCCTGCCGGTTAACCAGGTTGGTGTCGTTCGTCCAGGAAATAACGTGCGCCTCGATAATTCTGTGTTTTATAGGAAAGGAAAAGTAGGGGACTGGGTGAACCACATGAACCAAGAGATGGCGGAAAAGCTAGACAGCCTCGTTCAACACAAGCTTGAAGGGTCCGGCCTTGTGTTTTGAGTCCTCTTGTTTAATTTATTCTCTCTCAGCATGTTACAACTGCTTTCATACTATTTTCGTAATAAATGCTTTCCTACTTAGTGTATTTGTTACTAAATGTTTATCTATCAGCATGTTACAGCTGGTTTTCTACTTATTTTTGTCAAAATACATCCGTCACTTGTTATTAATGTAGGAAATTAAAATAAAGTGGTTGCAAGTTTTTCCCCCCAAAAAAAGAGTTTTAATCTCAGCCATGCATTCTGATTTGCTAATACCGTATAAATAGTCATCTTTAGGTCCAAATATAAATAGTCATCTTTAGGTCCAAATCCGATAAAGAGAAGCGTGCTTAGCTCACACTACGGGAAAGACTGACGTTGCCGTGCGTCACTTTGCACGGCAAAGGCTTTGCCGTGCGTGCACGCACGGCAAAGGATGCCCGGCAAAGCGAGCGACGGCAGAGGCAACGTTGCCGTGCGCACCGCCTATCCGCACATAGTGTAATAAATAGTCATCAAAAAGAAAAACTAATTAACAAAATAAATATAAGTAGTAGATGAAATAAAATAGTTAGAAAAACAAATAAAATGTATATTGGCGCACGGCAAAGGGAGCAGCGCACGGCAAAGGGTCCTTTGCCGTGCAACTGGTCTGTCACGCACGGCAAAGGGGCGGGACACGGCGGTGCCCGGGCCTTTGCCGTGCATTGTTTCTTTGCCGTGCGGCTTGCCCGGACTTTGCCGTCCTACTATCTTTGTCGTGCGCTGCTCCCGGACTTTGCCGTGAGATACTTGCTTTGCCGTGCGCCAAGTCTTTCTTTGCCGTGCTAGGTTTCTTTGCCGTGCGCTGCTCCCATACTTTGCCGTGCGTTTTGACGTTGCCGTGCGGTCTTCTTGCTGCGCACGGCAAAGAAATCTTTGCCGTGCAGCAGCTCACGGCAAAGATAGGCTGCACGGCAGCGCCTGATTTTCCCGTAGTGTCATTTGGTTGGGAATGTACATGTACAAACAAGACATCTAAGTTCAAGTACAAATACTCATGAACGTGAATTTAGGTTCCTATTTTATTCTTTAGGATCAGCCTTCCCTACTTGAAATAACCCCTCCCAATCTTTTTATTGTTCATTCTGATAACTTGTGAAAAATGGCCTCCCACAGATGACAATGCACGACTCTCGCACCTAGATACTCGCCTGGCATCCTCTAACGGATCCCCACGCATGCATGTCTGTGAGCGATGCGGATTCGGTGAACTCCAACGGTCAAGGGACGAGTCATTGTGAAGGTGCGCGGCACCGTCTATGCTAACAACAAATGCGACGAACGCATAATGGACGTCGGTGGCGCGGTGTAGGAGAAGGACCAATGACGAACTTCTGAAGAGTTTTGCTTGGACATCGATTTCAAATGGTCATTTTCTTTCTTATAGCCCACGTGAAAGGATACCAACATACTCCACAACCTTTTTGTCACGCTAGTGAACGGATCCTAGAGCATTTTCTTCTACCAGAGGAACAACACCTTGTCACCTTCTCTACCGCCTATATCTCTCCTCCCGATAACCGGCCACGTGATCGCAATGTGGGTCACACTAGGGTAACTACCATCTCGATTAGAAAAGTCATGAATGGCGCCAGTTGTGGGTCGGCTATGTCTCCTCCGACTGCTACGACCGTCGCGGTCGTCTTCTTGGTAAAATTTCACCACGAACACGGGGCGTCCTTGGGACATGCATTGTCTTGCAGCCATAGCCCTCCGCAATCATTCGCCCCGGCAGGAGGGGCGCATGGCAAGCACCCGCGGCGAAGGTGGCTACTCGCCTACTCCAACATCATCAGATTTCGTTGCGCAGGGGGTGGTTTAGGTTGTTAGGGAATTTTTAGTGGGCGGATGCAAATAGACGCGAAGCGACCGTTTAGGGCCGGATTGTTGAAAAATATGCGGCTTGTCTGCCCAGAAGCAAACGTGGCAACCGCTTAGGGCATTTTTATGTGGCGGGCCACTGAGAACACCCAGCTGATCCCTTTTGGCGTTCAATTTACATCGGTCGGTTGGACATGCCCTTAGGCAAGTTTTCTCGATAAAGGAGCATAGCCTCATCCTCTGCATCAATAGATGCACACGGCTTGCTTTATTAAAAACAAAGTATCAAGTCACGATAAATCCATCATCACTTCTTACAATCACGGAAAAGCTAAGGTCGATACATGAATCAACCAGCTGAAAATATGGCAAACAGAAAAGTTATGCATTTGCTATTCTATTAAGTAGCCTGGAAAAAGAAGTCATGAGCAACCACTAGCATCCGGTTGCATCCAATAACCATATCCTCCCGCTGCTCACTGGGAGAAGGAAAATCCATTGCTGAATTGAATGAGCAGCTCGCCGGATAACCTGCAAAAAATTAGTTCCACTTTGTTTGTTAAAGATAATATCATTTCTAGTCCTCCAATAGCCCAACAAAGGGTCGAAACACCAATTCTAATTTTCTGTTTGTCATCTTTCCTCACACCATTCAGCCATCTACCAAACATATTAGTAATATTAGCTGGTGGAGGAATGTTATAAGTAAGGTACATCATACGCCATATTATCTTCGCAAAAGGAAAATCAATAAACAAATGATTAACGGTTTCTGTGGAATCACAAAAACAACATTTTTTACACCCCTTTCACTTCCGTTTAGCTAAATTATCCTTAGTTAGAAGCACCTTATTGTTAAGGAACCACATAAATTTTCAAAAGAATCTTTAACTTCCGTAGATATCTACGAAGATAAATAGTATGCCCATTCATCCAATCAAGGTACATAGACTTAACTGAAAAAATACCCGAATCAGTAAGCTTCCAAATAAACTTATCAGGTTCATATGTTAAGTTAATTGTAATTAATCGTTGGCATAGATGTAACCATTGCACCCACTTATTATCATTCAAGCCTCTTCTAAAAGAAATATTGATAGGTTCAGTAGCAAACACAGTCGATACTAACACATTCTTATGTTGAACAATATTATACTTTGCCGGATATGATGAGCTAACGGAGTATCACCCATCCACACATCGTCCGAGAACCTAACTAACGTTCCATTCCCCACTCTGAAATAATCTCTCTTGAAGAAGTCCTCTTTAACATGCATGAGACCCTTCCAGAAAGGTGAATCAGACGGTTTGACCTCTACTTGTGCTAGTGTTTTATTTGTAAGATATTTGTTACATAAGAGCTGTTGCCACATACCCTCCTTTGAAAGAAGTTTAAACAGCCATTTGCTCAGCAAACATTTGTTCTTTAATTCCAATACCTCAATTTTCAACCCACCTTGATCCTTCGGTCTACATAAAATATTTCATTTAGATAATCTATATTTCTTCTTGTGCTCATCAGATTTGATCTATAATAGTCTAACCTCTTCCTCACCCCAATTGGGATTTCCAAGAAGGAGAGCATAAACATAGGAAGACGTGTAAGAACCGAATTAATCAGAACCAACCTATCACCATAAGACAACAATTTACTCCGCCAGCACCCCAATTTGGAGGCAAATCGATTTTCAATAGGATTTCACTCCGCATTCCGTAGTATCCTATAATGTACCGGAATCCCCAAGTACTTTAAAGGTATGGTTCCAGACTCACACCCAAAAATGTGTCTATACTGGTCCTCCATATCCTTTGCCTTACCAAAGCAAAAAAAATTCACTCTTGTGAAAGTTAATTTTTAAACCCGATAGTTGTTCAAAAATGCATAGGACTAGTTTCATATCAACAGCTTTAGCAATATCATGTTCCAAAAATAAAATTGTATCATCCGCATACTGTAAAATGAAGATTCCCCCATCAATCAAATGAGGTAACAAACTCCCCACTTTACCCTCATCCTTAGCCTAGCAATAAGAATCGCTAACATATCAGCGACAATGTTGAAAAAATTGGGAATAATGGGTCTCCCTTAGGCAAGTGGGTGGCGATTGGCGAAGGTAGTGCCTTATAGGTGCCGGACTAGCAGCCTATTCCCTATTTTGGTAGGGTATGACAGGTTTTACTTGGGTTTTTTTTTCCTTTCCCCCATTTTTTTTCTCTTGCTGGTTCCACCATGCCACGAACTCTCGTCCTTGCTTCGGCATGAACAGCTCGTGGACGGACGCAGCGCCCGGCACGCCCGGCAAGATAAGTTTACAGAAGCCACAGCACATGGATCTGAAAAGGTCTGTACTTGTCTAATCGTCTATGTCAGTTTGAGGATCGTTTTTAACACATTTTTTTGTTACTATAGTACATATTAATTCATCTTTGCCACGACCTCTCCGCAAGTGGCAATGAACGTGATCGAGCATGGGTTCCTTGGGCGGCCATCTAATATTTCCTTCCATGTGCACCTGGATGCACCACGCAAACCTGTCCCTCCATAAAAAGGGAAAAAAAACAAGCAATTCAATAGCATCTCACCACCGGCTCAATGCATCGATCCCACTTCTTCAAATGCCCATATGTGTTGGTACTTCCGAGCGCACCACCCCCCCCCCCCCCCCCCCCCCCCATCTAGGAGTCGAAAGCTCCGTCTCTTCGCGTGTCGGCCATGGCTCCGGTTCCATCAAAGAGTGATCAAGGCAGTGCCACCAGAAGCTCAGCGGAAGATGTCCTCGCCAACGAAAGCGTTAAAGCTTTCATATCCGCAGTCCCGGCAAGAGACGGGTGGTCGGAACCACTCGTCCAGTACAAGAGCTACTGGTGCAGACCGGGGTTTCTCGAGCGGTTCTTGCTCGTCGAGCGGCGCTTCAAGCCCCGGCTCGACGACATCATCCTCGCCACGCAGCCCAAATGTGGCACCACCTGGCTCAAGGCCCTCGCATTCGTCGTCGCCAACCGAGCCCGCTACGACTTCGGCGACCACCCGCTCCTCACTCGCCACCCTCAGCACATCGTGCCGTTCATCGAGATCCCCGATGGCACCGGCGGTGGCAACGACATCGAGGCGCTTCCGTCCCCGAGGCTTCTCGCCACGCACATGCCCATGTCGCTGCTGCCACCTGACATGGCCGGCTGCCGTATCGTGTACCTATGCCGTGATCCCAAAGATGCCCTGGTGTCAAGGCTGCACTTCGAGAACAAGCTCATGGTAGAGGGTTTCACCCTATCGATGGACCATGCTTTCGGCATGTTTTGTGAGGGTTTCTCGCACTATGGCCCCTTCTGGAACCACTGCCTCGAGTACTGGAACGAGAGCGTAGCCAAGCCCAAGGATGTCCTCTTCCTGAAGTACGAAGACCTCAAGTCGGATCCGGTGCAGGTTGTGAGGAAGCTAGCGGAATTCCTCGACGTTCCGTTCACCGAAGAGGAGGAGAGCTCTGGGGTTGCTCAAGAGGTGGTGAAGCTGTGCAGCATCGAGATGCTTACCAGCCTGCAGGTTAACCAGGTTGGTGCCGTTCTTCAAGGAAATAAAGTGCAGTTCAGTAACTCCGCGTTTTACAGGAAGGGAGAGGTGGGGGACTGGGTGAACCACATGAGCCGGGAGATGGGGGACGAGCTAGACAACATCGTCCAACGCAAGCTTTAGGGATCTGGGCTTGTGTTTTGAGTCCTCATGTTCTGTTATCTGCCAGAACGTTACAATTGCTCCCTTTCCTACTCATTTCATTGTAACCTAATTAAAGACATCTGTTACTTCTTGCTGAGAATAAAAATAAAGTACTAGCATGTTGTCAAACCCAGTTTGAGATAGGCTTTGTCACAGTCATGCATTGTGGTTTGTGAAAATAGTACGGAGTACTAAAAAGAAATTGCTAAGTTTTTGTAAATACGGATATACCTATGACTAAAATATGTCTATATATATTTGTATCTACAATAAAGTTATAACACGTTTTTAGAGACGGAGGGAGTACAAGATATATAGGCTTCGCCGAGTTTATAGAAATGCTATACTCGTGGAATGATTTCTTGTTTCACAAGCTCATGGCATGTCTTGTGCATAAGCTTGCCTTCATAG
This sequence comes from Lolium rigidum, assembly GCF_022539505.1. Lineage (NCBI taxonomy): Eukaryota > Viridiplantae > Streptophyta > Magnoliopsida > Poales > Poaceae > Lolium > Lolium rigidum. Next base: position 65,091,537 of record NC_061508.1, read on the forward strand.
TTGATTAAAAGGTTTCAACTACGCATATGTGCATCTAGGGCTAATTATGTAAAGCTGAATCGGTTCACCGTACGACTCCTCTTGCTCCGTGAAAAACAAAAATCATCTCCTCGTTGAAAGTGCCACCGAATCTACAAATACTAGGCTGCACAGCCCTAAAATGTCACCCCTTCTGCCAACCCAAATACTCCATGCTGCAAGAGTGAGGATATCCATGAAAAACAACTTATATTGTAAAGCTTGTTTTCGAAGCTGCAAGTTATCAAGGATGTTATATCTAGCATATCAATTCCTGGACTGACAAGACTGACATTCAGAGAATACATGGCTTCTCGTTTTTACCTGCTATTATCAACATGCTGTCCACTGCCTTATTTGAAATGTTTCCCACGTTGCTACAAATGTTAATTGCACCGCTTAATTATTGCAAATCATGCTTCCTGATAGTCGTTGAAACAAAATGCTTACATTACCATCCTACTGCATAACATGAATTCGCAAGAGGGGAGAATACTGTAGTTGGTTATATACACATCATTGATCCAAAGGGAAAAGACAGAAAAATTTGTGTAGCACACAATGGAGCGAGATGACTAATATTTACAACTGGTTAACGAAGCCAATGAAATCAAAATCAACATATCTTACTTGAAAGAATATGGAACTGGGCTACATGGCAGCGGCGCTACATGCTATGAGTGCTCGTGTCTCATAACCATACATATCGAGCTTAGGCTTGCACCCCAATCTTTGCAAGAAACAAACTAGGCGGCACAAAAACAGAACAAGGTTCTCATATCCTTATCTGAGTAACAGCAAGGGAGTTCTTCCATGCAGTCAAAATGAAAATGATCTGTATTTCGGTTGTACGTTTACCTACAAAAACAGCAGAAAAAGTGAAATACTGGTACCACAATGCCAAGGATGGTTCACAACAGAATAGCACAGCGGAAGAATAATTACTTTGCATTCGCAAAAAAAAAAGAAGAATAATTACTTTGCTTAGCACGCCTTTCTCCTGTCAACTTTGAAAGGAATGTTTAACCATCTCTTCCTTGCGTTGGTTTTCTTTTCACTTGAGTTGTCATCCTCGCTTCCACATCCCTCCACGGGCTGATCCTTTACTTTCTTCTCTTTCCTTTGATTTTTCTCTTCATCAAATTTGAACACTTTTGAAGGTGATTTTGATTTGTTCCTGCTCGAACTCCGTTTTAGAGGTGGATTGTTTGTATAGGATGCATGGATTACATTCCTTTCATTCAGAAGCTCATCAATCTACAAAAGGCCAGTACTCAGATCAGAAAATAATAAGAAGCAAAATGAGCTAAGCATCAGAAGAACACATACCGTTTGCATTTCTTGCGTGTATTTGCTGGTCATTTCAGTGAACTTTGCCAAAACCTGCAACATATATTGTTAAAACATTGTAGCCCTTCCCCGCTAATTATGCAACGAAAGAACCAGATTGAGAAGACATAAAAAGAAAATCGACCACGTACTTCACGATACTCAGCCTCGAATTTAGACAGCTCAGCTCGTTTTGTGAGTATCTTTGCCTCCACATTTTGTAGCTTCTCCTTTTCAGCAGAGAAAGATTCGCCACACACAATCTCTATAGTATAGCTTGCACTTTTGAAGAAATTGTCACCTGAATTAAGTAATAGATTAAGAAGTTCCCCATTGCCTCAGATAATTAACACCACACCAATCAATAATGTGACATACCGTAGACAGCAAAAAAGTGGGTTCCTGGTTTCAGTTCATTAATGTCACATGGTTGGAAACTATCCAACCTTTTAAAAAATGCGCTATCAGGATCCTTTGCAGCAGATGCCTGAAAGTTATTGAAGCTTATAGAGGCTGAAAATACTATTGAATCACTTCCAGAACCCAAATAAGAAGAACTTTTGTAAACTCACCGAGTTATTTTGCTCAAAACGATACACAGGAAACCCAAGAAAGTACATTCCTGCGGCACTAACTTTGCCTGCCTTTACACTGTCTTCCTGCAGCAAGTCGCATATTACTCAAGGCATAACATATAAAAAATCTAAACAAAAATATTATAAGTCTATGCTGAAAGGGAAGGTCACAAAAGCAAACATATATTTACTCCTTTGATTGCTTTGCAGTTTCATAATAAATATACCAGACAAAAATGTATGAATGCTAAAACTGCTCCTTGGTGTTAGTAATAGCGCAGGTGGTGTGCCATGTCATATTGTCATATTACTTGAAATAATAAAGAAAAATATTCTTAAGATGAAAAGGATGCTCCCTACTAATTTAATGATCTAAGTCTATGCTCGACACTCCCAACTGCTAGTATATGAATGAAGCTTTGATTTCCTGTTTTTGATCACTGGGAGAAAGGAGAGATATAAGCTTTGTATTCGTACCTGCAGTGCAAGGCTCAACCCACCATTTTCTTCAAGCTCAAAATAAAGCAGCTGCAATTAATGAAAACAAAGCCATGATTAATAAAGGTCAGAAAAGGATAACATACATGAATGGAGTGCTTGAGATGTGTATTGGATAGAAAATGCATTGGAAGTTTATATTGACGGCAGCATAGCACAATGAATAAAAGGAACTATATGTTATCATCATTCATTAATACTAACCCGAGTGAAGATTTGTTTAAATGGCCCCCAATATAGGCCCAATGCAACCCCTATTAGGTCCTGTGCAATCACACAGGAACTTATTATCTCTATCACATAATCGTCTGTTAGTGCTAAAGACCATCATCCCAATGGGGCGCTCCCTATCAATGATTAATTTGAACACCGGCCCACATAATACATACCCACAGTCTAATTCTATGTTGGTTCTTGTGCCAAGGTCATCTCTTCAACGAGGGACCGCTTGGGTAGGAAAAATAGCACATGTGACATGCATGTTAAGTTCCAGTAGTAGAAATTTTCGCAAAAAAAAGTTCTTATAGTAGAGAAACCCACTTTGTATCACTCTTGGGTTCGAGTGGAAAACCAAGCTACCAACCTATCTACAGTTCAGACTTTGGGCATGTTAAATAGTGTAATGTTTGTTGTCTGCTAGCTTTGTCATGATTTTTGGGTGGTGTGGAAGAAAGCAAACTCCAAGCACAGCCCAAGCCATCTCTTACGCAAAAAGTAACCCTGGTTCAAGAACCAACACACCATAAACTCAATGGACATAGAGCGCTGGCAATTTAATCATTAAAAGAGTAAACCATTGTCTCCAGCATTTAAGGGGCTCGTGGCTCTCGAAAACATTGATATGATATTATGTGTATGGGTGGCAGAGAAAACTATTCTCTGATATTGAAATACCCTTATATGACTCATTTCTATAGAAGTTTGTTAAATAGTAACCTTCCAATGAACTTACAGTCGTGAACCAGCTAGTGGGCCTACCTATTACTGATATTAAACTACTAGTAAGACCACCCACATGGTATCGATATTGTCAAAGTACCTACTGGAATCCAATCAAAAGCAATCTGGTATGGTCAAAGTGCCCGTCTGCTTGAAGGCGTGAAACCCAAGAGTACGTAAAAATATCAAACATTGTTTGACTAACATGGCTAACTTGTGGCAAAGAAAAATAAAACCATGACTTCGCTTAGTCAAGTGATCTTCTCACAACTCCATAAGTCTGATTCAGGATCTAACAAAAGGTTTGGCACGCCACACACCAAGTCATGGCTACAAACCAAACACTTGGCTAGCTTTGGTCAAACTTGGTTAAGAGAGTGCCACATTTTTGCTTCCAGCCAAATAGGCCCTCAAGTTCTGTCACACACTGAAATTAAGAAAATGAAGAACGAGAGGGACAACTTAAAGGAAACGAGGAATTAGTAGTACTAACATCAATGCAGTTAAATAACTTCACATGAGGAGACACCAATGTTTAGTTTGGGGAATCTTGCGGCAAACTATACGTTCTTAATCCACAACCTGACATATTATTATCTTGCCGGCACACAAATCAGAAGTTTGAACAAAACTCTCATATATCACATATGGCAATCTTGTCTAACATAACTTGGTACAAATTTCAAATATACAAATATAAGGATCAAGAGTGGTGAGATATGTAATCATGACCCGTGATTAAACAATTAAACTTGGTTACTGCTAATGGTAAATTATTCATGCAAATATCACTACTGTCTGATCAATAACCCTACCAAAAATGATGGCATGCATAAAATGCAATTTAGTAGTGTACCACACATGATTACGGTGTGTAGGTGACAGGCAGTATTATTGAGCAGTGAGCACAAAGAAAACATTGAAAATGATAGGTCATCAGTATTCATTACTACCATTTGCTTTACTTTATTTATAGTAAATCATCAAAATTTAAGCAAAGGAGAATTTTCCTCTTTCTGAAGACAAAGGTGGTTTCGTTCCGGGAGAATACAAGTACAGATACATATAGCAATACCATACCACATTACTGACGAAAACAAACCTTAAATTTGCTTCTTTCAGTCGAGTGCACACGGCAAACTAGCCCCTTCTTAGCTTCCTGTTCTGTTATGTCTACAGAATAAAAGTGAGCCGTTTGCTTTTCCACCTGTCCACATGTATGTAACAACTATAAGTCTTACTAAAATGAAAAGGGAACATCGCATAGTGGACAGCTAAGTTGACAACCTTCTTGCGCACGGAGTTCCCTAGCTGGAGCTGAGAAACCATAACAGACCCATTCAATGCTTCCTCCAAAACGGTTGCTGAAACAGTTGTCTTGATTGGCACACCAAGCTTGCTACATGCATGCATATACACAATCAGAACAACAGCAAGACACAAGGCAGCAAAATTTACCGGGGGAAAATCGTATCATTCGCAGATCTTACCTGAAAATAGCTGCAAACATGGTGTTTACTGTATTGAGACTCGACAGGTCCAGCTCCAGCTCCTGGCTATCAGTCTCGATGGCCTGAAACATAGATAGCGGGAGAGAGAGTTGCCGTAACATGTTCAGACAAGATGGTTAGCGCACCGCGGACCAGTTGATGAGTTGATTTACCTCGAACCCCGACGTGTCGTACTGCCTCCTCTTGTTGGGATCCGACAGGATGCTGTAGGAAAATGTGACCTCCTGGAACTTGTCTGATGCGACGGGGTCATCGCCGTTCTTATCAGGGTGGTACCTGCCGAAATTTTACCAGTAACAGCGCTGGAATCAGAAGCACATTTCCAGATCAGGCACAAAAATGGCACCCGACTGGGACTGGGAAGAGAAGCCTAAGCATGGCAGATAGGTGAAAACATGAGTAAATGTGCACACACGATACAGGTGAACAAATTCGGTCCAAAATTGTGTACGATTTGCGCGAATGAATAGTAGGAATAAAAGTCCGCCCCCTAAACACGGGCATTGGGTGAAAATACAGCAAACAACAGCGGGAGGAGTGGTCGAATCTGAGGCGGGCAGAGCATAGTATGCGGGCTTACTTGAGCGCCATGCGGCGGAAGGCGCTCTTGATCTCCTGGTCGGTGGCGGTGCGGCCCACCCCGAGCACCTCGTACGGGTCCTTCCTCTGCGGGGCGGCAGCCGCCGCCGCAGCCGCTGCTGAGTCGCCCTTCTCCGACTTGAAGGACCCGAACCTCGACCCCGCCATGGCTGCCTCTCAGCTCCTCCTCCGCCGCCGCCGCAGCCACGAACGACCTCAGACCCTCCGCAGTCCCCGCCACGGCACGCGCGCGCGCTCGGATCTCGCCTCCGCAGAGCACCCCTCCCCTCCCCGGTCCCGCCCCGCCCGACGCCAAAGGGGGTGGGCGCGGCAGGCACTGCTGGGATTATTACAGCCCGCTCCCCATCGGCGGCGGCTGCGGCGGCGGCGTGCTCCGCTGGACGCCTGCCGGCCGTGCGGGATTCGAAATTGGAATGGAAAGGTGAGGTGGATTGCGGAGAGAGTGAGGTGGGTGAGGGAGGTGGCGTCATATTAGGTGGTGGCGCCTCGTGGTGGGCCCCGGCGCTCAGTGGGTGGTGCTGTTGACGCGTCCGCTGCTGCTGGATCGTCGGCTGGTGGACCCACCCAGCCGGTGCGAGTGCGAGGCTGGACAGAGCTGAGCGTTGGCTCTGGCTGGCGGCGGTTAACCGGTAGTGTGGGCTGCACAGGTCTCGTGCGGCCGTCGGCCGGCTCCCCGTGCACGTGAGCGGCAGTTGGGAAGCAAGATTTCTTGGGACCCACGTGTCAGGGCACAAGCACCGGCCTGGGTCCTAGTTAATTTTCTTTTTGTTTCTTTTCTGAGAATTGAGAAACACGTAGTAAGTGTGCATCTAAATTTAATACTCCCGATTTGTTTAAATTTGTATGTACATGGACGTGACAGATACATTAAACTTCTTTTTTGAAACGATTTGCCATTTTCATTTTCAATAATAGAGAAGAAGTTTTAGAGTTTTTCGAACAATTGCCTACGGCACAGCCTAGGACTTTTAACAAAAGGCTACTCTCCTGGAATTGCATAACTCAAATCTTGCGCGCCGGGCCAAGCACCAAGCTCTTACCTCATCCTTGATCTTGGCGATAACCGTGGTCGTTGTGGAGTGGTGATGTCGAAAAACTCGAGCATTGCTCTCTTTCCATATTTCGTAAGAGGTGAGCATGATTATTGACGCCAAAGCTTCTTTGTTTGCCCCTCTTTCTAAGGCATTATTTATCCACCAAACGTCCACGGATGGTTCGTTGGCCCAAGATTCTGTTGTTCTATCGAGAATCTCTTTCCAAACCCTTGTGGTGTGAACCTACACTTGTACAATAGTGTACAATAGGTGTGTTGCTGATTCTTGAACTTGGTTGTATAGGGGATAATTTTCACAATATTGCTATTCCCTGCGTTGAAGCTGTTTAAACTCTAGTTTACACAACCAAGCAAAGAATTTGCACCTTTGAGGAGCCTAGACTTTCCAAACCGAATCATTGGGGGTGATTGAGACAAATCCTTCAAGTTGCATCTTGTAAGCCGAAAACGCGGGGTACTTTTCATCATTTTAGTGAATTTCCAATGTATGGTGTCACTTGTCAGGAGCATCAAAAGCAAGGTGAACATTGTTTACCAACTCCCAAAGTTTGACCAACTATTCAATGTGCTCCAAGCCAAAATCTTGGGACATATTAATTTGGAGTGGTTTTCAAGGGCCTTCTGAATGGTGCAATTTTTACGCTTGGACACTTCAAAAATCTTGGGAAACACATCTAAATTTAGATAACTCCGAAACATTCTCTTTCAAACCGAGAGAGTAATAGTAGGTTTTATCGGTTACAACCATTTGTAGCCGGGAAATATTGGATAGACCCCAATGTGTGCATCCAATCTCCGGTCTAACATTGTGCTAAGTATTGTAATTAGGCTAAATTATCTAAATCAAAATCAAATATCTTTACATTAGGTCGCTCTGATTCTACCCCTTATTTTTACGTGAATTTACATAAGTTGCTACCGCCAAGTTAATTTACTGGTTCGATTTATCTATCGGTTCAACTTTATTTTCCCACCTCTCTAATAGCCACCCAATATGCAGTGGAAATTCAAACCCATGTAATTCCCGCCCTGATCGGCTCGGCCCCCGCTAGCCATGGCGCCCTCCTCTGCTTTGCCGCCGACAGATCTAGCTTCACGCATTCCCAGGAAGTCCACAACGTTGTGTCCACAAAGAACATCATGCACTGTCGGGAGTCTACCTTGCGCATCCCGTGCGCCAAAGGCATCGATACGGGGTGCACGTAATCGATCATCGTCATCCTCCAGCACGTCGGGACCTAGACATCTCCTCCGTCTCTTTCCTCCCCATCAGGCCACCGCTATCTGCCACTGCGGTGGCTGCGGCCAGTCATTCCGACGACCATAGGCCCCGTCTCCACCTCCAACCTGCACTCGATGAGCCAATTCACATCATGTAGTCTTTTTTTTTAATCTCTACTCTGTTTTATTTTTCCGTAAAAATTTATCGAATTATTCGATTTCCTCCCGTGCTATTCCGAGAGAAGAATTGCCACGGCCGCCCGTTCCTGCGGGAAGAAATGCCACCGCCACGACATGACGTCAACAGCATATTTGTATGCGGATCTCGCTAAAAAAGATTGAGCTATTTCGGGACATGACTTGGAAACCATCGAAAGAAGTAAAACTGCCTCCCAGTTCTTCGCGCGCGCGCAGTGACCAGAGTTGGAGCTCACTAAATTCTTGGCAGTTCTCAACTACTTAGTATTGTTTCATGCTTGCCCTTTGCCTTCACCAAAACATTCGTGAGAAACAAACATTAGCAACCATTTTTCACAAAGCAACTGAGTTCAGACCATAGCAATATACATGTGACGTGACTAGACTACACTCCATTCGTTGATGCCATGCTCAAGCTTGAAGCAAAGATCACACTCTTGTCATGAGTTAGCCAAAGATGTCCTCCAAAGCGGTGGTTACTTCTCAGAGAGGAAAGTGCTGAACTTTTCACATCAGATGTTCCCGCTAAAGAAAGGCACCCAGATTAGCCTGCAAGAGTGCACTACAACCTAATTAAAGCAATGATTCAGTTTACAAGTTCATGTAAGCAAGAAGCAAACTGGCAAACAGCTCGAATCACATCAAATGGACCATTGCTCTACTTCAAAGCATGTGATGTCAAATGCGCATCAAAGGGTTCGCCTCTTTCCCATGCAAAAATCCAAATGTCCAGTCAAGATCAAGTGCTGATGGCAGAGTGGCTGAGTCCACATCCCTTTCAGGTTCGTGGGGTAGACCAGCTCAGCTAGGTTGCATTAGATGGACCTTTTGCTCACTGTCAGCGAGGTGCTTGCTCTGAAGATAACAAGCCACCTCCACAGGCGCAAGAGGTCACGTGCATCAGAAAGTCGAGGATACAAGGTCTGCGCAGCTGGGCAGTCATCTGTCGGAGTCCTTTCGTACTTCACTCGGTGTAACCAATAACAAATGACCCATAAATCACATCCTTCAGATTAACCTGGAAACTTTCGTACTACTAGTAGGTAGAAGTGAGTTCACAAGTATGGACCTAGCCTGAAATCATACAGTTCGAAGCTCCCTAACAGCAAAACAAGATGGGGAACCTGAGACTGCAATTACATGTAACACTGCCATAAATCCTTTCACCGCTGGAGCTCTTGGATTGTTGAGAGGTTATGACCTCTTCTGAAAACTCCAATACCAACTACACAGAAAATGACCATGTCAGAATTGTCAAAACCATAACATTATGAAAAAACCAGTTACTCCAAAACTGTTGCTCCTTAATTCAGAAAAAGATATCATTTTAAAAGTCATTTCAGACACCTACGTTTTGAAAGTATTTTGCTACTTGTTTTTCTTGCAAAACTTGTCCACGGCCTTATTTGAATGTCCACATTTAAAGCCAGTTTTTCTGTGTTGGCGCCAGGTCATTTCTGCTTGCTGTTTGAAGATAGTTGGTGTCAGGTCTTTTCAACTTGTGCCACAAACCATTATCCTACTCCGTATTGGCCCCAAAACTTTCAGGCACAATAGGTCGTAGGTATAAATATCCCCAGTAATACCTATGCATTTATCTCCTATTCTTCCACCCCAAACACTAGAAAAATCATCCCAAGGAAATTAAAAACTCTAGATAGAAGACCACAGTGGGAAATCTGAACATGGAACCACTTGACAAAAATGTTCTAAAAATGGAACTACCAGAAAAAACATCTTAGACATGGGGCATCATATTATGTGACAATGATGGATGCTGTGAAGGGATAAGTGCATCTTTAAATAAATGTGAATATGAACAAACATCAGTGAAGAAATGGTTTTGCAGTGTATATTTCTCTTAAGAAAACATATAAACTTGCCTACATTAACTTTCTGGTGCTTCCACTCTGAAGAAATCTAGGATTTGCTTTCTGGTGTAGCATGTTTTAGTTTATACTCCTCTTACTTCAGGAGTTAGTCCCTCTATTGAACTTTTTCTTAGTCTTGTGGGCCTTTTGTACAGTTCATTTTGAAGCAGGGTTGCCCACTAATGTTCTACTAAAGAAAAAAAATCTCTGGAGCACATTATATTTGGTATACAACATTTTGGTTTGATAAAAGAGCAAATAGCTTACCTATGCTACTCCTGAATTATTTCTTCACTGCAGCAGTAACTTGCTAAGGGACAGACAGCATTGGCACCCTTGGTTTTCTGGGCACCTAACTTTATTGTACATGATTGACAGAGCTTCCCATGAGTAACAAATAGGCAATTCAAGTCGAACTTTAGATCATCAGGAATTTTATTATTCAGATGGATGTATGCCTTCTCCCTAGTAGCTATTGAAGGAACCCAACCAATAGCCTTTGTAATGCGGAGTACCTATCACAGAAATATAACCAGTCAAGACACATATGTGATGCATATATTAAACTAATATCAAGAGCTCAATAGTTGACCAATACAGATCCACGTACATGAGTGTCTACTGGAAAATCATCCTTTTGAAGATAGAACATCAGGACACATGCCACCTGTCATATCGTACATAATCATATAAGTGACATCAGTCATATGCTTGCTTTACTCCAGTAGCCTCACATTATCCGAAAACCAGGCAATGAAAATAATGGGATAAAACAAATAATTAAAAGCATGCAGAAAACTAAATAAGCATTTAGAGTTATGAACCCTACTTCAATTGTTTTGAACAAGGCTCTTTGAGTTCCTTTGCCGCACAAACTATAAAGGCTTAAATTGACAACTAACCAAAGGTTGTAGCTAATTTTGAAAGAGCACTGTTTCGAAGGCAAAAATTCTAGTTGTTGGCTGATAACAACCACAGCTTTAGTTAAGCGCAATGTATGCAAACATAAATCTCTTCCATCAAGAAACAAACCTTGCACGTTTTCTTTAGAATACTGACATTTCAACCACAAAAATTTTGAGTGATAAAAGTTTCACCAGACAGTATGTACGAAGTCATGTATTTACGACTGGAGAGCACAGCATAGCGTCAATGTTAATGCATTTAAGCACAACATTTTTTGCGAAAAGCTAGAGTTCTGGTGATTTAAGTACAGATAAAAGCCCTATGAATAACCTGCATTGCCTTCTAACCATTATCCGGTGACTCTCATTAGGTAACTACTCTTATTCAAAGTACTTGTAGCTAACTACCAAAATGCTCTGTCTTCTGTACTTCGGCATGGATCATGCCATAACAAAAATATGCATTGCAATGGAAACAATTCGAATGACATGCAACTCACTGTCTTCGGGCCGATCCCTTTGAACTGCGAAAGCTCCCTCTTGACCTCGTCCACGGAGAGCTCCCTCAGGTACTCGAGGCAAATGGCACCCCTCTTCTCCTTCACGCCCCTCAGCATCGCCCGGATCCTGGCTGCCTTCGTCGCCGCCAGGCCTCCGCATCGTATCGCGTCCTCGAGCCCATTCCCCTCCTCATCCACTACCTCCAAAAGGGAACAAACCAATGAAGGTACCGTTAGGGGCATGAGCTTCTACAAGCTTCACGAAATGGCTACTCATCGAGACGCTGCTACGGTGCTACATACCTGGTCCCAGGAGGGGAAGGCGGCCTTGAGGGAGGCGAATGCGCGGCGGGAGATGGCGTCGGTGGTGTTCTGGGAGAGGAGGGTGGTGACGAGCCCGTCAAGGACGGTCGGACGCGGAGCCGGCGGGTCACTCTCGTCCTCCGGCGAGAGGCCGAGGCGGAGGAGGCGGAAGGGGGCGAACTCGTCGGGGAAACCGTGGAAGGCGAGGAGGGAGTCGCGGACGGCCAGGCATTGCGCGGGGGTGGGGGAGGCGTGGCCATAGTAGGGCTCCGGCGAAGAGTAGGGCCTTGCCGGCGTGGCCGGGAGCTTCCGCTTGGGCTTGCGGGTCATCTCACCGGTTGCCTCGCCGAGGCGGCGGTCGCCGGCGATGTTGGTGGGGAAGGCGAGATCGAAGTAGGCCGGTTGTCGGCTTGAGTTAATGAGGCCGAGAAAAATGTATGGCCTAGACGTCTAAAGCAACATACGGGTCCATCTGGATGGATGGGCTTGAGCCCACAAACAGCATGTCAAATGTATAGATATCTCCTGAAAATGGGTACCACTACCAAGTAAGTGAACCTTTTGTATAAAGTTTCAAGTGGTATGGGACTTTCCATTAATCCCGCGTTCCATCCCGTCCCAATAATTCCATTCATCATCTCAAATAAAAATAGTTTTAAAAGTACAGAAGAAAGGTTTCTTGAAACCTATCAACATTGTATGAAGATCACGACGTGAGGAATTCAAAAGTGAAAAACAATTCATAAATTGGATAAAGATTTCTCAAGATATTTTGTTTGCAACATTCATATAAAAATAAAAGTGAAAAAACTCCATCTCCCATCGCTCCTCTCTCTCTCATCAATATTCTCACAAAGTACATTAAGAACGTAAGTCCAACACAATGAAAACCTAAATACATGTTGCACTAAAATCCGAGTACAACCTTAATAATTTTGGAATCCATATTCTCACAACCTTCATAATTGCTCTGGCCAAGTAAATGCTTGTGACTCCAAGAGGGAGTATGTATGCTCGATAGTAGGTTCATGCCTCTAGTTTTCTGGAAGAGTGACAATAACTTCTAAGATTATAGATGTGCTATTGCTACTAAGGAGAATGCAACAATGTTTTATCCAAGGGTAATTCTATTGTTTACTTTACACACATTGCTTAATGTGATAATCTGTTGCTTGCAACTTAATACTGGAAGGGGTTCGGACGATAACCGGAAGGTGGATTATTAGTCATAGACGCAGTTGGATTACGGTCTATGTATTATGTTGTAATGCCCGAACGGATCTCATAGTAATCATCTTGTCATGCATGGTCGGTATTCTGTCAATGTCTAGCTGTAATTTGTTCACCCAACATGTTGTTTTATCTTTATGGAGAGACACCTCTAGTGAACTGTGGACTCCGGTCCTTTCTTTACTCTGATAAATTCATCCACTGTAATCTTGTTATGTTTACTTACTGCATGCACTGTTCTCTTTAATTGCAATGCAAACATCTCTTTCCACTCGATATGTCTAATCCTTTGTGTTCAGCAAAATCAGTGAGATTACCTCACTGTAAGTTGGGGGCAAAGTACTTTCATTATGTTGTGTGCAGGTGACATATTGTTGCTGATACTGGTAGTGTGCTCTGCCACAAGTCAGTTAGCAACACCTTCAGAAGTCACGCCTTTCTCCTACTGGTCTAAACCTTGATTTCTTACTGAGGGAAAACTTGCTGATGTGCTCATCATACCTTCCTATTGGGGTTCCCTAACGGTGTGAAGTCTACGCTACGAGCACCATCAGGATCCTGCACCATGGCCCTGCCGCAACGGCCGCGTTCGCTACCGCGGCCCGTAGAACCGGTCATGGATCGTGTGAGGGAGAAGGTGGACGTCGGCGGGTTTGTGTGAGGAGAAGCCGGTGCCCGAGCACCCTGATTTATACCCGGAGGCTGGCATGGGGGCGGTGGTGCACAATTATTGCTTGGCCCCGGAGGTAGGCGAAGGTAGGTGGACGATGTCACCATTAATCTCCGGCACGCATGGCTAGATCATTACGCTAACCTAACCGCTCATTCAACGGCTGCCAAACGGGGACGGGAGCTTCCATCAGACGTGCGGGAGACGCCGACGCGCCCGTTCAGCGTTTGGCGCGAAGGGGCCGGCGGAAGGTTGCTGGTGATTGTATTAGGTTCTAAAACTGGCCGGCTACTTTTGAGACACACTCGTGTGATCCAAAAATAGCACCGGACGTTAAACCACTATTGGATCGCTATGAGGCGCCCCAGTGAAGATGCTCATAATAGTAAAACAAAACGGATTTGCTATGTCTAAATAAACTGAGATTTTTGTAAATCTCAGTCACCAACAAAAAATTACTTTAGTTGTACTTTTCTGTCTACACTTTTTCACCAAAAACGTGCAACTAAAGTGAGTTAGACTTTCTTAAAACTACAATTGTACTTTTTTAGGGAGGTAATTGCACCACAAGTACAACAACTTGCACTCTGTGTGCATTTTCATACAAAAACTTGCAAAGTGTGTTCAGGTGGTACAACAACTTGTCCTGGATGTGCACCGTTGGTACAAGTGGTGTCTGGAGCTGCCACGCGTCCCTGGTCAACCGTCGAAGCGTTTTTGCAGAAAAGTCCATGTAGAAAGCGAGAATTCGCGCGCGACCAGAAGCTTTCCCCTCTCGTCTCCACTCGTCTCCTTCCCCTCTCCTCTCCTCTCTGCGGCGGCGACCAAAACCCTAGCTACGGCGACTGATGCATGGCGAACCAAGGGGAGGGGAGCATGGACAGCACCGGCCGAACCCCGCCGCCAGGGTTTGCCCGTCGCGGAGGGCCGCGGTGGAGGGGCAGGCACGTGGCCCCAGCACCTGCTCCTGCCCCTGCTCCTGCCCGTCGCGGAGGGCTGTGACATGCTGTTGTGGGTATACTTCATAGGTGTACCATCGACAGTGCCTAGATCCGGTAAGCCCGGGTGGCCCACAGACGGTGATGAGGCATGTGGCCCATCGGGCGGCCCAGTTGCTGTTGATCATGAAGGAAGAAGTTCAGCCCAGGATCGGCGGGCCGGATCCGTACCGACATAGAAGTAACCCGGATCCATGGAGGCCCATGAGGAACCCGGATCCGATACGACGTATGTGGAAGGCGGATCCGTGACGTGCACGGCAAGATATTGTACCGTAGTTAGGCTGTCTGTAATCCGGCTAGGATTCTCCGTGTAAACCCTAGATCCGTGCGCCTTTATAAGCCGGATCCCGGGAGCCCTAGAGGCACAACCTCAACTCATTGTAACAACGCGAAAGCGTCCAGATAATTCCAGACAAGCAGCAGTAGGCCTCGTCATCGTGCGGGTGTTCCGAAGCCGGGTAACTCGCGTACCACCGTCCCGTGTGCACTCCGCCCTATGGCCCCTACTTCTTCTCCCCTCGTGAGGATCCCTCCTCCGAGGTATCGTCGATTAGGCAACGACGGTTGGCGCCCACCGTGGGGCCTGCGGCGTACGGGAGGCCGGAACCGGGAGGGTTCCGCCATGGGAAGCTACAACGACACCATCGGCGTGGGGCGTGTCCTTTACGCCGGAAATCTGCCGATCGTCCCTCCGGATGAGTGTTGGATTCCGGCTAAAACCGACCCCGTCAAGCTCTCCATCGTCCCGGTTGGCGGCATACACATCTTCATCGGGGAAACCGTCGATTCCGACGGAAACCCACTGGTAAGTAGCGGCGACGCGACCGCCGCTGAGCGGGACGCGGTCGCGAAGATCCGATCCGAGACGCCGGAACTTCCTAGCGAAGATTCCGCCTTAGATCCGGAAAAATCAAAGCCCACCCAATCCGCCCTCGAGCGAGGAAACAAAGGTGGAAGACCAATGCGGATCCGCCCGGGTCTCCCAGGTGTTAGAGAAGCAAAAGTGTCACTTCGTACACTTCTTGGCCCATACCGCCGGAACCGCCCCTCATGAAGTCGGAGCTGGTCCCGAGCAGGAAGAGGCACCGGAAAACAACGCAGATCCGGATCAGGCTCAGCCTGTCGGAGAAAGCGAAGCTCCGGTCGAAGAGTCGATCTTGGGCAATCCGAGCCCAATTTCCGGAGACACTCCGTCCATGGAATCCGATGACTTCGTGCGCAAGTTGGAGGAGTATGGTCTCGGCGATCAGCCCGAAGTCAACTCCGCCCAGCCGAAGCGGGTTCTCGCAACGGTAGCGGCGCCGGGACAAACCGGATCTCGGAGACCAAGTTAGCCAATCCGAGCCATCTCAACAAGGATCCCCAATGTCTCGGGTGCGACCCCAAAGGGATTCTCCTTCGGAGGAAATCCTGTCGGCGAAGAGGTGGCCGCGCGAGCGGTTCTTAACACACCTATAACTCCGGGCCACGCCGCGGATCCGGAGGCTCTAGAAACCGCCGAGAAAGGAGATGCTGGCCACGGCCAAGAGGCTCGCCGACGCCGAAGCTGCATTAAAGATAGGAAGGGCAGATCATGCCGCCCGGCTGGAAAACTTCGACGGACGGGACCGCGAGATTACTAACACACTCGAGCACGTCAAGAGCATGAGGGCTGAGTGGGAGGTAAAGATGACCTACGCGCAGGCGGAGGCTGATCGTATTGTCGGAGAAGCAATTCCGCCTCGCGGAGATAGCCTTCAACACGCCCGCGGTTCACCGGCCGCTGGAAACTCCAAAGGACAACATGCTGAAAGCAGCGGAATTGCTGAAGAAGAAGGACGAAGAAGTTGATATCAACCATCTCCGCACACTTGTCGCTTCGAGCAATGCGGCAGCGAGCAAGGCGGATACTTCGCGCAGGTTGGAATCCAATCCGGATAAGCGTGTATCTACCGCGCAGAAGGACGCCCGCGCTGATCGGCATCCCGACGATGAATCACATACCGGATCCTCAGAGCGTAGAAGAAGGGCCAGGGAACACCCAAATCCGATCCCCGTCCCATCACAGACGCCTCCGTCGGATCCAAGAAAGGGAAAGGACGCGATGTACTCCGGACGAGACAGATACCGCAACCCCTCTCCTCCGCCCAACGGTTACCCGCGACCCCCTCGCCGCCGTAGTCCAGCCGGAAACACCAGGCCCATAGGGCACGGTGCGATTGTTATCCGCGACAACGTGCTGCCAAGAAACAGAAACGAGGGAGCGTTCGCCGGAACCTCGCCGGAACCGGAACAATGTTCCCGAGCCCGAGCCCGGAAGGAGTCGGAATGAAGACCGCGGTCCGGAACCTCGCCGGAACCGCGATCCGGAACCTCGTCGAAGCCGCGACCCGAGCCTCGTCGGAGCCGTGACCCGGAGCCTCGCCGGAATAACCGGGGCAGCCGGCGCCAAGGCGAAGGCAGCCACGAAGCCGGAGTCGGCACCGGGAAGGTCGTGGAGATTCAGATGGCGGAAGCAAGAAGTCGGACCGCCCACCTCGCAGGTCTCCCTCACCACCACCTAGCGGTGGCGGCGGAGGTGGAGGCGGAGGCAATGGCCGGAGATCTCGCTCGCGCTCAAAGTCTCCCCGCCACGGCTCACGCGACGCACGGGACCGCCTTAACGAGTACGGAAGCGACTACATTGGTCCGAAGTGCTTTGGCGAGAATGATTCGAGAGGAACCAAAGCCAAGGAGCTCCCTCAAGCTACCCGGAAATCTGAAGCATTATGATGGCACCGAAAGGCCGGATACCTGGATTGAGGACTACTACAACGCAGGTAACCTTTGCCGGAGGAACCCCTAATATCGCCTGCCGCATGCTCCGGCTTGTACCTTGTAGGACCAGCCCGGATCCGGCTCGGTGACCTCGAGAAAAACTCCATCTTTTGTTGGTTCGATCTGAAGACCGCTTTTGAGAAACACTTCGAGGGCACCTACAAAAGACCTGCCACAGCAAGCGACCTACAAGCTTGTATCCAGAAGAAGGGAGAAACCTCAAGAAACTTCCTCACGCGATGGTTGGCATGCGAGAACGAGTGCGAAAACGTCGATCACACCACCGCCATGTACGCTTTTATTGGTGGACTGCGGAGAGGAGGATTGTCGAGGCATAAGCTTACATGTTTGGCTAACGCCAACAAGCCGACTACGGATGAGATGATCTCCATCGCCGGTGATCACGCTCGCCGCCGATGACAACGCGGGCGGTGACATCGCAGCTACGGCAATCCCCTGCACCGGCGAGAAGAAGAACCGTGATAACGGTAACAATAGCGGCCACAAACGCAAAAACCCCGATGACCGGAAGAGTGGCGGATCCGAGATGGTCGCCATGGCGTTCCAACGCGGAGGTTCGGGGAGGCGGAAGAGGACGCGGCCGTGGAGGCGGAGCCGGCGGGGGTCGGCGAGCATGGCACGAGGTCACCGCCGGCGGATCCCGCGCCCCGCAAACCTACGAGGAGTACGGAGACATGCCCTGCCCGGCCCACTTGGATCCGGCTACGGGGAAGTCCACTCATACCAACCGCAACCGCAAGTGGGTCAACGACCTCAAGAACGACCCGGAGGCGAGGATACAAGCGAGCCCGGAAGCACCGCCCACGCGGCAAAGGAGGCAAGGGCAAGAACAAGGACAAGGAGGAGGACAGTTCGAGGCGATGGACGAGGATGATAACTCGCCGGATCCCAAAGCCGGATCCGCGGGAAAATCCAACCCCTTCGAGAAAAAGAGCGTGGGGGCTTACCACACCTTCCTCGGAACCCCCACGATCCGTGCTACAAAATCAGCTACCCGGTTCCTGAACGCCACAGTTCCGGCTGTGCCGCAGTATGTCAGGTGGTCGGAAGTTCCGTGCACATTTGATAGGGGAGATCATCCCGCCACTGTGCCAAAAGAATACTACGCCTTGGTTGTGAGTCCCCGCATAGACGGGTATGACTTCTCCAAGTGCCTCATGGATGGCGGAGCCAGCTTGAACATCATGTACCTGGAGACTCTGGAGCGGATGAACCTCACCAAGGAACAGCTCAAACACGGCACCACCGAGTTTCACGGCGTGGTTCCGGGTAAGAAGGCGAACTCCCTCGGCAGCATCACACTTCCCGTGGCTTTCGGCGATGTTCATAATTTCCGCGAAGAAAAGATCACGTTTGAAGTTGTTCCCTTCAAGAGCTCCTACCACGTCATCTTCGGCAGGCCCACCTACCACAAGTTCCACGCAAGAGCATGCTATATCTACAACAAGCTCAAGATGCCGGGTCCCAATAGTATGATCACCATAACCGGAGACTACAAAAAGGCTCACGAGTGCGAGTTGGGCGAAGCCGCCTTCGCAGAGTCTGTCATATCCGGAGAAGAGCTGAAAGGCTACAGGGCCGCGGTGGATCCGGCCGAGATGCGAGACCACCAAAAAGCAAATCTCCGAGCGAGAAAACCTCCTTCAAGCCCGCGATAGAAACCAAGAAGCATGACCTTATTCCGGGTGACTCTTCCAAGCAGGTTTCGGTCGGGGCAAACATGGACCCCAAATAGGAAAGCGCGCTCGTCGAGTTCCTCCGCGCTAACATGGATATCTTCGCATGGCAACCTTCGACATGTCCGGAGTACCTAGGGAACTCGCCGAGCACTACCTCAACATAAATCCGGGGGCTAAACCGGTAGAAGCAAGCTATGCGACGCTTTGGAGATAAGAAGCGCCGCGCCATAGGAATGGAACTAGCAAAGTTACTAGAAGCAGGTTTTGTAATAGAAGTTATCCACACCGATTGGGTCGCGAATCCCGTCCTTGTACCCAAAAAGAACACTGAAATACTAAGAATGTGCATCGATTACTCGGCTTGAACAAACACTGCCGAAGGATCCGTTTCCCTTGCCGCGCATTGACCAAGTCATTGATTCGACGGCGGGGCGGAACTTCGTGTTTTCTTGATGCGTATTCCGGGTACCATCGGATCCGGATGAAGGAATCCGACCAAAGGCGACTTCATTCATTACCCCGTTTGGTACTTACTTGCTATGTTACTATGCCTTTTGGTCTAAAAAATGCAGGTGCTACTTACCAACGTACGATGCGGCGGTGCTCGAAGGATCAAATAGGCCGGAACGTGCACGCTTACGTCGACGACATCGCGGTCATGACCCGGAAAGGATCCGACTTGATCGGCGACCTCACGAAACCTTCGACAACCTCCGCGAGGTACAAGATGATGTTGAATCCGCTGAAGTGCGTCTTTGGCGTGCCGGCCGGAAAACTCCTTGGCTTCATAGTCTCTCACGAGAGGCATTGAGGTGAACCCGGAAAAGATCAAGGCAATCACTGTGCATCAAGCGACCAACTTGTCTCAAAGATGTGCAACGACTAGCTCGGTTGCGTCGCGGCAATCAGCGGGTTTGTTAGCCGTCTTGGCGAGAAGGCGCTACCTGCGCACAAGCTGCTGAAGAAAACGAGACAAATTTGTACGGGACGACGCAGCCGACGCAGCTCTTCGTGGGTTGAAGGAAATACTTACCTCCCCACCTATCTTGGCAGCCCCGGCGAGTCGAGCCAATGCTCCTTTATACGGCGGCTACCAACAAGGTCGTCGGCCTCGTCATCGTGGTGGAGCGAAAGGAAGAAGGTCATGAATATGACGTACGGAGACCTGTCTACTACATTAGCGAGGTCTTGACGAGAATCAAAGCAAAGATACCCTCATTTTCGAAGCTAGCTTATGGAGTTTTCCTAGGCAGCCGGAAGCTGAGACACTACTTCCAAGAGCACCCGATGCAGTTGTGAGCAAAGCTCCGCTGTCAACAATTCTCAACAACGGCGACGCAACGGGACGAACGGCTAAGTGGGGCATCGAATTATCCGCCTTCGACATCGCTTACAAGCCAAGGACTGCGGTCAAATCCCAAGTCTTGGCAGATTTCGTTGCAGATTGGACGAAGCTCCGGATGCAAGTCCGGAGCCGGAACCGAAAACATGGGTCATGCACTTCGACGGATCCAAGCGGCATCAAGGCTCGGGAGCCGGAGTCACCACGAAGTCCCCTACGGAGAAGAAGCTGCGGTATGTTCGCGAGATCCACTTCGAAGCTACAAATAACATGGCGGAATACGAGGCTCTACTGCACGGACTGCGCATCGCTAAGGAAATAGGGATCAAGCACATCATTTGTTGCGGAGATTCCGACCTGGTGGCACAGCAAGTAGCCGGAACCTGGAACGCCAGAAATCCCGTCATGGCGGCCTACAGAGATGAAGTTGACGAGATCGCCAAAAGCTTCCTCGGATACGAAGTCAAGTACGTCAGAAGAGACGACAATACAGCGGCAGATATGCTATCCAAGCTCGGATCCGGCAGAAAGCCAATTCCGCCCGGAATTTACCTAGAGCACCTCCGGATACCCTCGGTGAAGGGCGCTAACCCGGAAAACCCAGAAGTGGCAGTGTCTCCGGCTAAAGAGGTATTAGCTATCATTCCGGCTTGGACACAGCCTTTCCTGGACTACCTCATCGATCAGAAGTTGCCGGAGGACGAGGTCCTCGCACGCCAGATCATCGGACGAGCACGATCCTACACAATTGTCGATGGACAGCTCTACAAGCGAAGCGCAACAGGGGTATTTCTCAAATGCGTATCAAATCAAGATGGCATTGAAATCCTCAGAGAGATCCACGCGAGGGACTGCGGGCACCATGCCGCTCCCGGATCACTCGTTGCAAAAGCTTTTCGGTTAGGCTTTTATTGGCTCACGGCTAAAGAAGACGGCGATAAGATAGTCAAGACCTGCCGAGGTTGTCGGTACTACGCTACTCAACCAAACGCTCCAGCCCAAGAGCTGAAGACCATACCTATCACCTGGCCATTTGCGGTGCGGGGGCTCGATATGGTTGGTAAGTTAAAAAGATCATCTCCTGGTGGTTGTGAATACCTCCTGGTCGGCTGTTGACAAGTTCAGCAAGTGGATCGAGGCCAAGCCGGTGAGAAAAGCCGACGGCGCTACGGCACTAAAATTTGTCATCGACCTCGTAATGAGATTCGGCATCCCACACGGCATCATCACGGATAATGGCACAAACTTCGCTCGGGGAGAATTGAAGGATTCTTCGTGAAACAATGGGGATTCGATTGGACCTTGCATCCGTGGCTCACCCACAATCCAATGGTCAAGTCGAAAGAGCTAACGGTCTAATATTGTCAGGAATCAAGCCACGCCTCGAAGAACCGCTGCGAAGAGCAGCCGGAGCTTGGGCCGACGAACTGGACGCTGTTTTGTGGAGTTTGCGAACTACCCCTAACGGGTCAACGGGGTTTACCCCTTTCTTCCTGGTATACGGATCCGAAGCCGTGATTCCCTCCGACATCATCCATGATTCACCGCGAGTTTCCGCCTATAACGATGAAACGAGTCGACGAGGCCGGACAGCTATACTGTGGACCTCGATCGAAGAAGCTCGGAACCTAGCCGACCAGCGTTCCGCCATCTACCAGCAGAAGCTCCGACGCTATCACAGTCGTCGAGTTCGGAAGCGCTCCTTCATGGCCGGAGACCTGGTCCTCCGCCTTCGACAGGTGAAAGACCATAAGTTGCAATCTCCATGGGAAGGACCCTTTGTCGTTAGCAAAGTGCTTCATAACGGATCGTACTACCTTGTCGATTTCCGCGAGCTGAGGGATAGACACCTGCTAATTGGCGCCGGAAACGCAAGCGTGAGGATCCGGATGACATCTACGACGAAACAGATCGCCCTTGGAATATAGCACAGCTACGTCCTTTCTACACTTAGCATATTTTTCCGAGTTACAAACTCTGTAATAGTTATACATGATCAATGAAATAAAGCTTATGGTTCACTCCTTGAGTCTTTTACCTCCTTTACTTGTTCATTTTAGATCGTGTATGTTTTTTCCGACTAAAACCGCAGAGTCTGGATGTTTTCCGCCTAGGCGTGTATAAAAGTTGTGATTTCTAAAATCGTCCTTTAGGACGTAAGCTTAAGCTTTCGATTAAGTGGTTATCTGTTGCGAACTCGTGGATTCCTAGTAGCGATTTCCGGCACCTATGCCTGGGGGCTTGTTTCCGCGGTTATGGACGGATTGCCATTGGGCTTCGTCACCGCTGGCGAGCGTCTCCGGCTAAGGTTTTCCGGCTCGCGGAAGGTCAAGCGGGCAAGCCGGAGAATAACGAGATCAGCACTTGCTTTCCGACAAAAACGAAACATGCACATAATATTAAACGGATAGCAGGATAAGTTTTTCCGCCCCATGCATAATCGTTTCGTTCCTAGCTACTTAAGAATTTAAAGTTTTATTACAAACCCTCGCCGGGGCCAAAATGATGCATTGTTTTCCCGCAGGAATAAAAGTTCTCATTCCCCCTTAGCCGGAGAAGTCTTGCCCTGCGGATCTTGTTCCTTGGCGCCTTCGGCCGGAGAAGACACATCTTCTTCACTTTCTTTTTCGAAGCGGCAGACCTGGTCTTGGGTTCCTCTTGGGGAGTTTCCTTGGAGCTGGTCCAGGTGAATTGGGTTCCGGATCCCGCAGGTCGTGCCTTGGCAGCAAGCTCCTTCTGAAGTTCAGCTTCTGCGGGCTCGTCAGCAGGGAGGACGACCTTGTCGTAGAATTCCTCATGCCGGATCCTGCGCGCAATACGGGTGTCGTAGCCGCTCACTGCATCCAGTAGCGCGTTGACATCCGCATCCGGAGGAACGCCCGTGGTCACTTCATCAAGATCAAGATCCGGAGCATGTGCCAGGCACATAGTTAAGGCCATTGCGAGTGCGCCTCGGGCTGAGGATGCTTGCGGATCCGTCACCGGCTCCGGCGGGACATCCATCTTTCTAATAAGTTTCCGGACGTCGCAAGTGCGGCTCCTCTTGATGGATAAGTTGTAACATATCTTGCGGGAGGCGGAGATAAGATCTTTGCGAGTCATCGCACTGCCAAGTTGAAGAAGGTCGTCACGGGGGTACAAGTTCGGCGTTCTTCGGAATACCCAAGCGGCTCTGCATAAAACAGTGAGGATATAAGCATACAGTTTTGAGCATAAAGAAAAACGTCGGAGCAAATATCTGGGCAAGGTGCTAGTCCTGGTACCCAAAATGTTCTCATTGAGCAAGTCCCAGTGCTGCTCCGCCGTCCGCATAAATTTCCGGAGGCCGTCAATCTCTTTTTGCTGCCTCTTGATGGTCTCGTTGTCGGCATTCTTTTTAGCACCAGCTCGCCCTTTTCTACGGCATGCTCGGAGTTTTTCTCCGCCGAGCTGCTTTCGGCTTGCTCCCTCTTAAGTTCCGCCTCCTTTAGCTTCGTCTCCAATTCTTGGTACGAGGAGCGCAGGTTCTCAAGTTCGGTTGAGGCTGTAGCAAGGGAAGAGGATGCGCCTATAATAATATAAGTTAACAATAAGTTCAAAGTCGGAATTTGGTTAATAACGAAGAAGGCGGAAACCAACCTTGGGCGTCCGCCAGTTGTTTAGCCAAATCTGCTTTTCATCCTTCAGGGTCCGGATATTTTCCGCTTGACTCAGAGTAACGCGGCGCTGCAAGGCAATGTTCTTATGCAGCTCGTAGTGCAGCGCCTGCTGTTCCTGTAAAAGTTAAACAGTGCAGGAGTAAAAAATTCCGCCTGTAGCAGTGGTTTCTCTTAAAAGCATCATTGCCGGAACCTTTCCGCCATGATGCTTGGGGGCTACTGGTCCATTCTAAAAAACTTTCCCGGAAGTAATCTTTCTCTAAGCATCTAAGCGCTAACTACTTTTTCGGTTTCCGCTTACATGCTTGGGGGCTACTGGGGAGTACCTTTTGCTTGCGGATGAGTTGGTCGCGGAACCGGCCAACATTTTTCTTGAAGTCTTGGATTTCCGACGTCCCGGAGTCAGGCTTCCCCAGGCATTGTTCGAGCATGGCGTTAAGCGGGTCTTGTTGAAGCTCCCACTTTTCCGCCTCGGTCGGCTTGTTGAAAAATTTGGTGGCGTAGGCCTTTGGGGTGGAAGTGATGTCGGTCGGATCTCCAAAGTTCTTCGGAAAAACGACCATGTCGCCGACACCTTCTCCAGCTTTCTCAGAAGAAGTTACTTCCGCCTCTCCTTGTACTTGTTTTCCCGCCTCCTCTTGGGCTGGGCCTTTGGCCTTAGGATCTTCGTTGCCCACATTCTCGCTGCTAACCGGAATTATTTCCGGTGGAGTGTTTGCAGCAGGTGGGGGAGATGGATCCGCCTGAGGGGGCGACGGTTGGGGAGTTGGGTGGGTGACGCTTGGTGGAACTGGGGTAGAGGGACCAATAGCCGGAGATTTCTTCATATATTTAGTGATGGGCTCTTGGCTGGTGGTCCGCGTGGCAGTGACTTTCGGATTCCTGCGAACAAGAGGAAGGGTTTAGACAAGAGATAATTTCGTTAAGTTAAAATCGCATCATGACTCGGAAACTTACGGGGCGCCGGGGATGATGGGGCGCGTGCCTTGGCCGGCCGTCGAAAGCATCCTTATGCGTGCACGCTCCGCTTTCCTTGAGTCTAGCGGAGGTGGTTTTGCCGTTTTCGGTTTCTTGGCGGAGGCCTCGCCGCTAGCTCCGGCTTCGGAGCCGGAAGCCTTGGCGCGGGGACGCTTTGTAGGTCGAGGGGCCGCCTTGCGAGGTGCCTGCTCCTCTTCCTCCTCGTCGTCATCCGGAACCTCCTCCGCCGTGTCTTCGGTGACGGGGACGCGGAGAATGGCGCGAAAGTCTTCCTCCGCCAAAGTGTTGAGCTGGAAAGAAGATGGATAAAAGTTAAGTTAAACATCTAAAAACTTGTGAAGTCTGAAGCACCTGAAAGGAACAAAGCTTACCGGAGGACAACGATCGTTTGTAAAAATGTCTTTGGTCGGTTCCGGGACCTGTTGGCCCCTCGGAATCTTCACCAGCGTCTTGATCCTTCTCTTCAGAGAATCGGCCGGAAGGTCGTGGCGGGTTACTCGGAGAAGATCATCCGCCCCGGTATAGGCGCACATCAGGCGCGCGTTATAGCGTAGAGGCTGGATTCTCCGAGAAAACCAGCTAAGTGTGAGCTGGGCTCCGGTTAGTCCGTCGTGGACTAGCCAGGAGATTCTCCGCGCAGCCTTCTCCGGAAGTGGGGTCGCGGGCGAGCGAAGGGACGAAGCTCCAGCTTGCAAGCTCTTCCGGAGGTTCGTTGACAAGCGGGGGAGGCCTTCATGGACCTTCGGAACTGAGGCGTTCCTCTCATAAAACCATCCGGCGTTCCAGTACCGGACGGATTCGTGTGAATCATGAGGAGGGTACATGCGACTAGGGCGGAGCATAAATGTCATGCTTCCGCAGTTCACCATAGCTTTCTCCTTGGTTTCTTTCTTTACCCGGAAAAAGAACTGCCACAGCTTGACGTCTGGCCGGATCCCAAGATGTCCTTCGCAGAGAGTCACGAAGTTGGACAAAAGAAGGTATGAATTTGGGCATATGTTATGGGGCTGGAGCCCGTAGGTGCTGAGGATGGAGAGGAAAAACTCCGAACAAGGAAGTGAAAGTCCGCGTTCCACCCAAGCCTTAGTCATAACAACTTCTCCGGCTTCTGGCTTGGGGACGATGGAGTCACGTGTGAAACTCCAATGAGTGGAGATCATTCCTTCGTTCTGGAGCTCTCTAAGCTCCACGTCGGTGGTTTCGCAAGGCCACCATTGACCCCGTTCTCCTTCGCGGATCCGGGCCTTGGACGCCTTCTTGTTTTCCGCCTCCTGCACTTTAGCTGCCATCCGAGCTTGCCCTTCGAGTTCTTCTTGGAGCTCTTGTAGGGTAGGAATCCGGCTTGGAGCGGTGCTTGGAAGATGCGGAAAAAGGTTGAGCTAGTCCGATGTCGGAAACATATGGTGGCGGGAATGATATGGGATCCGGGCATGTGGGTTCTATCTGATTGGGATCCGGGCTACTCGAAGAGCTACCAGTGCAAAATGACGATTCGAGTGGCATGCTTCCGGCTGCACCCATACAAAGTGTTTGAGTACCCGGATCACTAAACCTATCTTCTACACTAGGTTGTCTTCTACAAAGCCGATGAACTTACCGCTAATGGCGCGGTGGCTCGACGGAGCTCCGGCGGAGATGGGGTCGCCGAACTTGGAGGAAATCAACCTGCGTGACCACGAATCGGCGGCGGAGCAAGTTTCTCGTTCAACCGTGAGGATCTTGGTGCGAGGGGAACCTTGGTTTGGCGGCGCGCGAAGTTCGCTGTGGCGAAGGTCGCCGGAGTTGAGATCTCGGCGAGCGGCCGGCGCGAGGAGGAAGACGATACGGTGAGAGGGGGTGAAAGAATGATTTTTCACCGAGCCGCGGGGTATTTATAGGTCGCGCTCGGAGATTCGGGATCCGGATCCAACGGTGGAAACTGAACGGTCACGCCGTTGGATGGATGACACGTGTTTAGGTCAAATGCGGTAAAACGACGTGGAGGTAATTTAACCATGCACTCCCGAAAATTCCGGCTGAAGATTTGCGTCTGCGAAAATTTAGCGCGGGAAACAAGGAAGTTGTGCGCGGGAAATACGGATCTTCCGTTGTTGAGCATGATCTGAAGATAGAGGATTTCCGAAGCCGTTTGAGTCTTTTAAGATTCCGGATATAGTTTGTCTCTCATTCGAGCAGGGGGTAACCCGGAGATGTTCTTTGAATGTCGATGGATGAAGTCCCGCGGGGTGGGAGCATTTTCCGGCTATAAGTTGAAAAAAATAAGAAAATGCAAAGTTGGAGCTCTTCAAGTTTCTCCGCGTTACCACTGTTTGCCGGAGATTATAATGAACCAGCAAGGCGGAAACTGCAGGTGAAACTCGGAGAACTCTGGGGGCTACTGTTGTGGGTATACTTCATAGGTGTACCATCGACAGTGCCTAGATCCGGTAAGCCCGGGTGGCCCACGGACGGTGATGAGGCATGTGGCCCATCGGGCGGCCCGATTGCTTGTTGATCATGAAGGAAGAAGTTCAGCCCAGGATCGGCAGGCCGGATCCGTACCGACATAGAAGTAACCCGGATCCATGGAGGCCCATGAGGAACCCGGATCCGAGTACGACGTATGTGGAAGGCGGATCCGTGACGTGCACGGCAAGATATTGTACCGTAGTTAGGCTGTCTGTAATCCGGCTAGGATTCTCCGTGTAAACCCTAGATCCGTGCGCCTTTATAAGCCGGATCCCGGGAGCCCTAGAGGCACAACCTCAACTCATTGTAACAACGCGAAAGCGCCCAGATAATTCCAGACAAGCAGCAGTAGGCCTCGTCATCGTGCAGGTGTTCCGAAGCTGGGTAACTCGCGTACCACCGTCCCGTGTGCACTCCGCCCTATGGCCCCTACTTCTTCTCCCCCTCGTGAGGATCCCTCCTCCGAGGTACCGTCGATTAGGCAACGACACATGCGGCGGCGGAGGAAGGCCATGGCAGTACTGTGGCGACAGAGGAGAGGCATTGGAGGTACGAGTAGCTGTACCAGAAGTACATGATGTTGTACTGCTGCCTAGCATCGGAGGAGGAGAGGGCGGCGATGGCAGAGCCCAATGGCTGGCGGCCGCCAATTCCAAGCAATGTCGGCCTGGAGGAGCAGATTCGCGTCATGGAGGCTCAGGTGGACAGCCTGCGGCAGCCTCCCCCGCCACCACCCCCAGCAAACTGAAGGAGGAAGACATGCGCATCTGGAAGGAGGGAGATCCGTGGGCGACGATCACAGGTGAGTACTTCTGGAAGAATGGCGATGGTTGGGCAATGGAGTCATCGACAGCAGGAGGATCATCTTCTCCGTCTACACTGGTGAGTTAAATTTCATTGTTGTGTTAACTGAAATTCAGTTTAGCCAGGACTGACTTGGTTGATGTTTGTTCTGACAAGCAGAAGAAGAAACTGCAAGAGGAGAATTCATTGCTGCTGATGAAGCTAAAGGGGGTGGAGCTAGAGCTAGAGATGAGGAAGGCAGGGAACAAGAAAATGCTGAAGAAACATAGGCAGGAGCTTAGAAGGAGGGATTGGAGGAAATGTGCAATGTTGTGCTTGTTCTCTCTCTGCTTAGTGCTTGTTGCTATGATCAGTGTGAGGTAGAATGGGGAAATGTAGGTGGTAACCATGCTTGTTTAGATCAAACCATGCTTGTAACCAACTATGTTTTATGGAATAAATATGAATCTTTGCTTCAATTTATTCAGTACTTGCTTTGCATTCAGGCATCAGTAATAGAGGAAGACAAATTGTAGGGTTCAAACATCATTTGAGTACCAAGCATTCAAGTGTTTACAAATTTAAATATGATCCTAAAACATTATTGAGTTGTACCATCTGAAACATCATTCAGTTACAACATTACTGATGTCTATGCACACTCCTTTTCCTGTAGACAGTGTTGGGCCTCCAAGAGCAGAGGTTTGTAGAACAGCAGCAAGTTTCCCTTAAGTGAATCACCCAAGGTTTATCGAACTCAGGGAGGTAGAGGTCAAAGATATCCCTCTCAAGCAACCCCGCAATCACGATACAAGAAGTCTCTTGTGTCCCCAACACACCTAATACACTTGTCGGATGTATAGGTGCACTAGTTCGGCGAAGAGATAGTAAAACACAGGTGGTATAGATGGTGGTAATATTGCAGGAAGTAAAAATGCAGTAAAACAGTAAACAAGCGGTGCCAGAAAATAGCTTGCTGGCGTGGGAGGCAATTCTCTGTGGTGTAAACAAGGCATAGGGATCATACTTTCACTAGTGGA
The DNA here is from genome assembly GCF_022539505.1 of Lolium rigidum. NCBI lineage: Eukaryota > Viridiplantae > Streptophyta > Magnoliopsida > Poales > Poaceae > Lolium > Lolium rigidum. Next base: position 65,120,685 of record NC_061508.1, read on the forward strand.
CACTCTCAACATTCAATCATAAAGGAATATAAATAAGCACTTGATACGTCTCCGACGTATCGATAATTTCTTGTGTTCCATGCCACATTATTGATGATATCTACATGTTTTGTACACATTATATGTCATATTTATGCGTTTTCCGGAACTAACCTATTGACGAGATGCCGAAGGGCCAGCTCCTGTTTTCTGCTGTTTTTGGTTCCAGAAATCCTAGTAAGGAAATATTCTCGTAATCGGACGAAATCAAGACCCGAGCATCCTATTTTTCCACGAAGCTTCCGGAACACCCGGGAAGGACCCGGAGGGGGGCCACAGGCCCACGGGACCATAGGCCGGCGCGGCCTGGGTGTGGCCCGCGCCACCCTATGGTGTCGCCGCCTCGTTGACCCTCCGACTCCGCCTCTTCGCCTATTTAAAGGTCCCAGACCTAAAACCTCGATACGAAAAAGCCACGGTACGAGAAACCTTCCAGAGCCGCCGCCATCGCGAAGCCAAGATCTGGGGGACAGGAGTCTCTGTTCCGGCACGCCGCCGGGGCGGGGAAGTGCCCCCGGAAGGCTCCTCCATCGACACCCCCGCCATCTTCATCAACGCTGCTGTCTCCCATGAGGAGGGAGTAGTTCTCCATGGAGGCTCGGGGCTGTACCGGTAGCTATGTGGTTCATCTCTCTCCTATGTACTTCAATACAATAATCTCATGAGCTGCCTTACATGATTGAGATTCATATGATGATGCTTGTAATCTAGATGTCGTTATGCTAGTCAAGTGAATTTTACTTATGTGATCTCCGGAGACTCCTTGTCCCACGTGTGTAAAGGTGACAAGTGTGTGCACCGTGTGGGTCTCTTAGGCTATATTTCACGGAATACTTATTCACTCGTTATGAATGGCATAGTGAAGTGCTTATTTATATCTCTTTATGATTGCAATATGTTTTGTGTCACAATTTATCTGTGTGCTACTCTAGTGATGTTATTAAAGTAGTTTATTCCTCCCGCACGGTGTAATGGTGACAAGTGTGTGCATCCGTGTTAGTACTTGGCGTATGCTATGATCATGATCTCTTGTAGATTGTGAAGTTAACTATTGCTATGATAGTATTGATGTGATCTATTCCTCCTACATAGTGTGAAGGTGACGAGTGTGCATGCTTGTGTTAGTACTTGGTTTAGTCGTGTTGATCTTTCATGCACTCTAAGGTTATTTAAATATGAACATTGAATTGTGGAGCTTGTTAACTCCGGCATTGAGGGTTCGTGTAATCCTACGCAATGTGTTCATCATCCAACAAGAGAGTGTAGAGTATGCATTTATCTATTCTGTTATGTGATCAATGTTGAGAGTGTCCACTAGTGAAAGTCTAATCCCTAGGCCTTGTTCCTAAATATCGCTATCGCCGCTTGTTTACCGTTTCTATCGCGTTACTACTGCTACCATATTACCACCATCAACTACACGCCAGCAAGCTATTTTCTGGTGCCGTTACTACTGCTCATATTCATTCATACCACCTGTATTTCGCTATCTCTTCGCCGAACTAGTGCACCTATTAGGTGTGTTGGGGACACAAGAGACTTCTTGCTTTGTGGTTGCAGGGTTGCATGAGAGGGATATCTTTGACCTCTTCCTCCCTGAGTTCGATAAACCTTGGGTGATCCACTTAAGGGAAAGTTGCTGCTGTTCTACAAACCTCTCGCTCTTGGAGGCCCAACACTGTCTACAAGAATAGAAGCTCCCGTAGACATCAAGCTATTTTCTCGGCGCCGTTGCCGGGGAGGAAAGGTAAAAGGTACTCACACTCCGGATCTCGGCTACTAAGCTATATTCGCCGTTGTAAGTACTCGAAGCTATTTCCTTTAGATCCTGCAATTGCATCTTTTTGTTTCTTGTTTACACTAGTTTGGCATAATGGACAAAAATGAGCTTCTTGTTCTATTTCCTGAGTTAAGACATGGATGGTTTGATCCGAAAATTAAAAAACCCATGGAACATATTAGCATGAATACTTTGAATACCATTGTTGCTAATGATATGGAAAATTCTAAGCTTGGGGAAGCTGGTTTTGATGAGCATGATCTTTTTAGTCCCCCAAGCATTGAGGAGAAAATTTACTTTGATGATACTTTACCTCCTATTTATGATGATTATAATGATAGTAGTCTTTTAGTACCACCTCGTTATGGAGGATAAATTTGATTATGATTTCAATATGCCTCCTACACTTGATGAGAATAATAATGATAGCTACTTTGTTGAATTTGCTCCCACTACAACTAATAAAATTGATTATGCTTATGTGGAGAGTAATAATTTTATGCATGAGACTCATGATAAGAATGCTTTATGTGATAGTTATATTGTTGAGTTTGCTCATGATGCTACTGAAAGTTATTATGAGAGAGGAAAATATGGTTGTAGAAATTTTCATGTTACTAAAACACCTCTCTATGTGCTGAAATTTTTGAAGCTACACTTGTTTTATCTTCCTATGCTTGTCACTTTGCTCTTCATGAACTTGTTTATTTACAAGACTCCTATGCATAGGAAGCATGTTAGACTTAAATTTGTTTTGAATTTGCCTCTTGATGCTCTCTTTTGCTTCAAATACTATTTCTTGCGAGTGCATCATTAAAACTCGCTGAGCCCATCTTAACGGCTATAAAGAAAGAACTTCTTGGGAGATAACCCATGTGTTATTTTGCTACAGTACTTTGTTTTATATTTGTGTCTTGGAAGTTGATTACTACTGTAGCAACCTCTCCTTATCTTAGTTTTGTGTTTTGTTGTGCCAAGTAAAGTCTTTGATAGTAAAGTAAATACTAGATTTGGATTACTCGCGTAGAAACAGATTTCTTTGCTGTCACGAATCTGGGTCTAATTCTCTGTAGGTAACTCAGAAAATTAAGACAATTTACGTGAGTGATCCTCAGATATGTACGCAACTTTCATTCAATTTGAGCATTTTCATTTGAGCAAGTCTGATGCCCTTTTAAAATTCGTCTTTACGGACTGTTCTGTTTTGACAGATTCTGCCTTTTATTTCGCATTGCCTCTTTTGCTATGTTGGATGAATTTCTTTGATCCATTAATGTCCAGTAGCTTTATGCAATGTCCAGAAGTGTTAAGAATGATTGTGTCACCTCTGAACATGTTAATTTTTATTGTGCACTAACCCTCTAATGAGTTGTTTCGAGTTTGGTGTGGAGGAAGTTTTCAAGGGTCGAGAGAGGAGGATGATATACTATGATCAAGGAGAGTGAAAGCTCTAAGCTTGGGGATGCCCCGGTGGTTCACCCCTGCATATTCTAAGAAGACTCAAGCGTCTAAGCTTGGGGATGCCCAAGGCATCCCCTTCTTCATCGACAACATTATCAGGTTCCTCCCCTGAAACTATATTTTTATTCCGTCACATCTTATGCTCTTTGCTTGGAGCGTCGGTTTGTTTTTGTTTTTGTTTTGTTTGAATAAAATGGATCCTAGCATTCACTTTGTGGGAGAGAGACACGCTCCGCTGTAGCATATGGACAAGTATGTCCTTAGGCTCTACTCATAGTATTCATGGCGAAGTTTCTTCTTCGTTAAAATTATTATATGGTTGGAATTGGAAAATGCTACATGTAGTGATTCTAAAATGTCTTGGATAATTTGATACTTGGCAATTGTTGTGCTCATGTTTAAGCTCTTGCATCATATACTTTGCACCTATTAATGAAGAAATACATAGAGCTTGCTAAAATTTGGTTTGCATATTTGGTCTCTCTAAAGTCTAGATAATTTCTAGTATTGAGTTTTGAACAACAAGGAAGACGGTGTAGAGTCTTATAATGTTTTCAATATGTCTTTTATGTGAGTTTTGCTGCACCGGTTCATCCTTGTGTTTGTTTCAAATAACTTTGCTAGCCTAAGCCTTGTATCGAGAGGGAATACTTCTCATGCATCCAAAATCCTTGAGCCAACCACTATGCCATTTGTGTCCACCATACCTACCTACTACATGGTATTTCTCCTCCATTCCAAAGTAAATTGCTTGAGTGCTACCTTTAAATTTCCATCATTCGCCTTTACAATATATAGCTCATGGGACAAAATAGCTTAAAAACTATTGTGGTATTGAATATGTAATTATGCACTTTATCTCTTATTAAGTTGCTTGTTGTGCGATAACCATGTTCCTGGGGACGCCATCAACTATTCTTTGTTGAATATCATGTGAGTTGCTATGCATGTCCGTCTTGTCCGAAGTAAGAGAGATCTACCACCTTAATGGTTGGAGCATGCATATTGTTAGAGAAGAACATTGGGCCGCTAACTAAAGCCATGATTCATGGTGGAAGTTTCAGTTTTGGACATATATCCTCAATCTCATATGAGAATAATAATTGTTGCCACATGCTTATGCATTAAAGAGGAGTCCATTATCTGTTGTCCATGTTGTCCCGGTATGGATGTCTAAGTTGAGAATAATCAAAAGCGAGAAATCCAAAATGCGAGCTTTCTCCTTAGACCTTTGTACATGCGGCATGGAGGTACCCCATTGTGACACTTGGTTAAAACATGTGCATTGCAAAGATCCGGTAGTCCAAGCTAATTAGGACAAGGTGCGGGCACTATTAGTATACTATGCATGAGACTTGCAACTTGTAAGATATAATTTACATAACTCATATGCTTTATTACTACCGTTGACAAAATTGTTTCATGTTTTCAAAATAAAAGCTCTAGCACAAATATAGCAATCGATGCTTTCCTCTTTGAAGGACCATTCTTTTTACTTTTATGTTGAGTCAGTTCACCTATTTCTCTCCACCTCAAGAAGCAAACACTTGTGTGAACTGTGCATTGATTCCTACATACTTGCATATTGCACTTGTTATATTACTCTATGTTGACAATTATCCATGAGATATACATGTTATAAGTTGAAAGCAACCGCTGAAACTTAATCTTCCTTTGTGTTGCTTCAATACCTTTACTTTGATTTATTGCTTTATGAGTTAACTCTTATCCAAGACTTATTGATGCTTGTCTTGAAAGTGCTATTCATGAAAAGTCATTGCTTTATGATTCAGTTGTTTACTCATGTCATTACTATTGTTTTGATCGCTGCATTCATTACATATGTTTACAATATGATCAAGTTTATGATGGCATGTCACTCCAGAAATTATCTGTGTTATCGTTTACCTGCTCGGGACGAGCAGGAACTAAGCTTGGGGATGCTGATACGTCTCCGACGTATCGATAATTTCTTGTGTTCCATGCCACATTATTGATGATATCTACATGTTTTGTACACATTATATGTCATATTTATGCGTTTTACGGAACTAACCTATTGACGAGATGCCGAAGGGCCGGCTCTCGTTTTCTCGCTGTTTTTGGTTCCGAAATCCTAGTAAGGAAATATTCTCGTCCGACGAAATCAAGACCCGAGCATCCTATTTTTCCACGAAGCTTCCGGAACACCCGGGAAGGACCGGAGGGGGCCACGAGCCCACGGGACCATAGGCCGGCGCGGCCTGGGTGTGGCCCGCGCCACCCTATGGTGCCGCCGCCTCGTTGACCCTCCGACTCCGCCTCTTCGCCTATTTAAAGGTCCCAGACCTAAAACCTCGATACGAAAAAGCCACGGTACGGGAAACCTTCCAGAGCTGCCGCCATCGCGAAGCCAAGATCTGGGGGACAGGAGTCTCTGTTCCGGCACGCTGCCGGGGCGGGGAAGTGCCCCCGAAGGCTCCTCCATCGACACCACCGCCATCTTCATCAACGCCGCTGTCTCCCATGAGGAGGGAGTAGTTCTCCATCGAGGCTCGGGGCTGTACCGGTAGCTATGTGGTTCATCTCTCTCCTATGTACTTCAATACAATAATCTCATGAGCTGCCTTACATGATTGAGATTCATATGATGATGCTTGTAATCTAGATGTCGTTATGCTAGTCAAGTGAATTTTACTTATGTGATCTCCGGAGACTACTTGTCCCACGTGTGTAAAGGTGACAGTGTGTGCACCGTGTGGGTCTCTTAGGCTATATTTCACAGAATACTTATTCACTGTTATGAATGGCATAGTGAAGTGCTTATTTATATCTCTTTATGATTGCAATATGTTTTGTGTCACAATTTATCTATGTGCTACTCTAGTGATGTTATTAAAGTAGTTTATTCCTCCTGCACGGTGTAATGGTGACAGTGTGTGCATCCGTGTTAGTACTTGGCGTATGCTATGATCATGATCTCTTGTAGATTGTGAAGTTAACTATTGCTATGATAGTATTGATGTGATCTATTCCTCCTACATAGTGTGAAGGTGACAAGTGTGCATGCTCGTGTTAGTACTTGGTTTAGTCGTGTTGATCTTTCATGCACTCTAAGGCTATTTAAATATGAATATTGAATTGTGGAGCTTGTTAACTCCGGCATTGAGGGTTCGTGTAATCCTACGCAATGTGTTCATCATCCAACAAGAGAGTGTAGAGTATGCATTTATCTATTCTCGTTATGTGATCAATGTTGAGAGTGTCCACTAGTGAAAGTCTAATCCCTAGGCCTTGTTCCTAAATATCGCTATCGCTGCTTGTTTACTCGTTTTTATCGCGTTACTACTCGCTACCATATTACCACCATCAACTACACGCCGACAAGCTATTTTCTGGTGCCGTTACTACTGCTCATATTCATTCATACCACCTCGTATTTCACTATCTCTTCGCCGAACTAGTGCACCTATTAGGTGTGTTGGGGACACAAGAGACTTCTTGCTTTGTGGTTGCAGGGTTGCATGAGAGGGATATCTTTGACCTCTTCCTCCCCGAGTTCGATAAACCTTGGGTGATCCACTTAAGGGAAAGTTGCTGCTGTTCTACAAACCTCTGCTCTTGGAGGCCCAACACTGTCTACAAGAATAGAAGCTCCCGTAGACATCAGCACTTCACTATGCTATTCTGAATTACTCTCTGGCAAGATAACGAACACTAATTCATCATGTAGGCAAACCTTAAAGATGTATTCCCAAGTACTAATAAACACCCCACGCTATCACTGTGAGAATTCATAGGAGGTACTAACACACCACAATTTCATAGAGACATCCAACTCAAATCATAACTCAGTGAATAAGTATTCTGTGAAATATAGCATAAGAGACCCACACGGTGCACACACTGTCACCTTTACACACGTGGGACAAGGAGTCTCCGGAGATCACATAAGTAAAATCCACTTGAATAGCATAACGACATCTAGATTACAAAGCTCATCATATGGATCTCAATCATGTAAGGCAGCTCATGAGATCATTGTATTGAAGTACATGGGAGAGAGATTAACCACATAGCTACCGGTACAGCCCTTAGCCTCGGGGAGAACTACTCCCTCCTCATCATAGGAGACAGCGAGCGTTGATGAAGATGGCGGTGGTGTCGATGGAGATGCCTTCCGGGGGCACTTCCCCGTCCCGGCAGGGTGCCGGAACAGAGACTCCTGTCCCCCAGATCTTGGCTTCGCGATGGCGGCGGCTCTGGAAGGTTTCTCGTACCGTGGCTTTTCCTTGTAGGGTTTTCGCGACGGAGTCCTTAAGTAGGCGGAAGGGCAGCCTCGGAGGGGCCCTGGTGGGGCCACACAATAGGGGGGGCGCGCCCCACCCCTTGGCCGCGCCGCCCTGGCATGTGGGGTCCCCTGGCTCCCCTCTGGTCTCTCTCCGGTGTTCTGGAAGCTTCGTGGAAAAATAAGATTACGGCGTTGATTTCGTCCAATTCCGAGAATATTTCCTTACTAGGATTTCTGAAACCAAAAACAGCAGAAAACAGGAACTGGCACTTCAGCATCTCGTCAATAGGTTAGTTCCGGAAAATGCATCAAAACGATATAAAGTGTGAACAAAACATGTAGTATTGTCATAAAACAAGCATGGAACATCAGAAATTATAGATATGTTGGAGACGTATCAGCATCCCCAAGCTTAGTTCCTACTCGCCCTCGAGTAGGTAAACGATAACAAGGATAATTTCTGAAGTGACATGCTATCATAATCTTGATCAATACTATTGTAAAGCATATGAGATGAATGCAGCGATTCAAAGCAATGGTAAAGACAATGAGTAAACAACTGAACCATATAACAGAGACTTTTCATGAATAGTACTTTCAAGACAAGCATCAATAAGTCTTGCATAAGAGTTAACTCATAAAGCAATAAATTCTTAGTAGAAAGCTTTGAAACAACACAAAGGAAGATATAAGTTTCAGCGGTTGCTTTCAACTTCAACATATTTATCTCATGGATAATTGTCAACACAAAGTAATATAACAAGTGCAATAGGTAAACATGTAAGAATCAATGCACACAGTTGACACAAGTGTTTGCTTCTAAGATAGAAAGAAGTAGGTAAACTGACTCAACATAAAGTAGAAGAAAGAACCTTCGCAGAGGGAAGCATGGATTACTATTTTTGTGCTAGAGCTTTTCATTTTGAAAACATAGAAACAATTTTGTCAACGGTAGTAATAAATCATATGTGTTATGTATAAGACATCTTATAAGTTGCAAGCCTCATGCATAGTATACCAATAGTGCCCGCACCTTGTCCTAATTAGCTTGGATTAACACGGATTATCATTGCATAACATATGTTTCAACCAAGTGTCACAAAGGGGTACCTCTATGCCGCCTGTACAAAGGTCTAAGGAGAAATTTCACATTGGATTTCTCGCTTTTGATTATTCTCAACTTAGACATCCATACCGGGACAACATAGACAACGGATAATGGACTCCTCTTTAATGCATAAGCATTCAACAACAGATAATATTCTCATAAGAGATTGAGGATTGATGTCCAAAACTGAAACTTCCACCATGATTCATGGCTTTAGTTAGCGGCCCAATGTTCTTCTCTAACAATATGCATACTCAAACCATTTGATCATGAAAATCGCCCTTACTTCGGACAAGACGAACATGCATAGCAACTCACATGATATTCAACAAAGGTAATAGTTGGTGGCGTCCCCGAAGCATGGTTACCGCTCAACAAGCAACTTATAAGAAATAAGATACATAGCTACATATTCTTCACCACAATAGTTTTTAAGGCTATTTTTCCCATGTGCTATATATTGCAAAGACAAAGAATGGAATTTTAAAGGTAGCACTCAAGTAATTTACTTTGGAATGGCAGAGAAATACCATGTAGTAGGTAGGTATGGTGGACACAAATGGCATAGTTTTTGGCTCAAGGATTTGGATGCACGAGAAGAATTCCTCTCAATACAAGGCTAGGCTAGCAAGGTTGTTTGAAGCAAACTCAAGTATAAAACGGTGCAGCAAAGCTTACATATGAACATATTGCAAGCATTATAAGACTTTACATCGTCTCCTTGTTGTTCAAACACCTTAACCAGAAAATATCTAGACTCTAGAGAAACCGATCATGCAAACCAAATTTTGACAAGCTCTATGTAGTTCTTCATTAATGGGTGCAAAGTACATGATGCAAGAGCTTAAACATGATCTATATGAGCACAAAAATTGCCAAGTATCAAATTATTCAAGACATTATACCAATTACCACATGCAGCATTTTCTGTTTCCAACCATATAATAATGAACGAAGCAGTTTCAACCTTCGCCATGAACATTAAAAGTAAAGCTAAGAACACATGTGTTCATACGAAACAGCGGAGCGTGTCTCTCTCCCACACAAGGATGAATTTATTCAGAGAATGAAAATAACAAAACGAAAATAAAAGCACACAGACGCTCCAAGTAAAGTACATAAGATGTGACGGAATAAAAATATAGTTTCACTAGAGGTGACCCGATAAGTTGTCGATGAAGAAGGGGATGCCTTGGGCATCCCCAAGCTTAGATGCTTGAGTCTTCTTGAAATATGCATGGATGAACCACGGGGGCATCCCCAAGCTTAGACTTTTCACTCTTCTTGATCATATTGTATCATCCTCCTCTCTTGACCCTTGAAAACTGTTGGAATTTTGGCCCAAAATAGCCCAGTCCAATTTTCCCATTCCAATAATTCCTGAAAATCCTAGAGGCCCATGTAGCCCATTCATGCATGGCAAGAGGTGGGACAAATGTTTAGTCCCACATTGCTAGTTGAGAGAGAGCTGGAGTGGTTTATAAGGAGAGCTGTTCTAGCACTTGTATGTGAGTGAGAACAAGAGGGAATCCTCGCGCACTCCTCCTCCTCGCTCGTTCGTCACGACACGCCGCGGGTTGCGGGAATGCCTCGAGCCGAGAGCTTCTCTATCTTTTTGCCAGCGTGAATGGGAAATAATCTGAACGGTTGCACAAAGCTGAAACGAATTTTTGCTAGTGGGTTTTTATTAGGGCCGTTCGGCTCCGGCTGCTGTCTCCTCGGTTCGCCTCCCACTGACTGTTCGTTTCATCTCCCGTCGCCATCCGTTCGCCCTGCCTGCCCGTGCCTATAAAAGGGAGGTCGCTCCTCACCTCATGTACAGGTTCTTGCAAACGCTTTCCATATCACTGCGCTGCTACAGGTTCTTCTCCATCCCGTCTTGCGGCGTGCACCGCGATCCGGGACAGTAGGCCTCCGAAACCCCGCTTCTTCGAGTCCTGTACGGGAGAAGGGCGATAAGGTTTTTAGGGAGCGCTATCAGCGCGACTACTGACTTCATCACGGACTTCGACGACCACCTCCCCGACGAGGACTTCTTCCCCGACATCAGCAGTCTCTACCTCGACAACATGGCTGAAAACGACAACGTCAATGCCAACGCGGGCGCACAGCTGTATGGTGTTTTCTTTCATCTTGTTCAGATCACCACCATGCTCTCTATTTGTGTCGCACCTATAATATATGGATCAATCTCTCCGAATGTGTTTCCATTATCTTTCTTCTCCTACATACATTGTTTATTTTCCATTAATCTAGTCATGTTTATCTTGCGGTCTATTTTGTCTAAATTACTTGGTAAATTGCTAATTTTCTCAACAATCCAAAAACCTTATTATAGGCAATTTACCCCAAGTGGCTTTGTCGCATCTGTGAAGCCGCCCCTTTTTGAGGGTACTCACTACAAGAGATGGCGCGCGAGAGCAGTTCTCCGGTTTGAAAACATGAACTGCTATGACGCCACTCTTGGCAAGCCTGAGGGAGAGCTTACTCCCGCTCGGGAGCAAGTTTTTCGAAAACCGACGAGCTGTTCGGTGGCTGCTCTGTTATTACTTGGAGAGAACATTATTGAACCCTATATGTCCTTTACTAATGGCAAGGACATGTGGGCTGCTCTCGAGGCCAAGTTTGGGGTCTCGGATGCAGGCAGTGAACTGTACATCATGAAGCAATTTTGTGACTTCAAGATGACTGGTGATCGCTCAGTTGTTGAGCAGGCTCATGAGATACAGGCACTGGCCAAGGAGCTTGAGTACTTCTCCTGTGTGTTACCGGACAAGTTTGTTGCCGGAAGCATTATTGCCAAGCTGCCTCCTTCATGGAGGAATTTTGCTACTTCCCTGAAACACAAGAGACAAGAGTTCACTGCTTCGGATCTCATTGGGACTCTTGATGTGGAAGAAAAGGCGAGGGCAAAAGACACACTTGCTCGTGGTGCTGAGGGTGGTTCAAGTGCCAACTTGGTACAGAAAAAGAACTTCCAGTCCCACAAGTTCAAGAACAAAGGCAAGTTTGATGGCAAGAGCAAGTTCGATCGGAAGAACAAGCCCTCACAGTCCACTACTTTCAAGAAGAAGACTGATAAGAAGAAAGGTTCCTGTCATGTGTGCGGTGATCCTGAGCATTGGGCTCCTAGCTGCCCCAACCGTTATGACAGGCGCCAGCATGGGAAGGGCGGCAAGACCGCCAATGTTTTCATGGGCGATGTTGATATGAAGGATGTTGGGTATGGTATATTACCTACTGTTCTTTCATTATGTCATTCTCCTGATTGGTGGATTGACACGGGCGCTAATGTACATGTTTGTTCTGACATTTCCATGTTTTCTTCATATCGGATCGGAGGGACTCAGTCCGTGCTGATGGGGAACGGCTCGCATGCTTCTGTTCATGGTGTTGGTACGGTCGATCTGAAGTTCACTTTGGGAAAGACCGTGCGACTGAAGAACGTGCATCATGTTCCCTCAATAAATAAGAATCTTGTTAGCGGATCCCTTCTATGTCGTGATGGCTACAAGATTGTTTTCGAGTCCAATAAGTTTGTATTTTCTAAGTTTGGTACTTTTATTGGTAAAGGATATGTGTGCGGAGGTTTATTCCGCCTGTCACTGTCAGATGTTTGTAATAAAGTTGTGAATCATGTTTCGTCTGATCTTATATCAAATGTCTAGCATTCACGTCTTTGTCATGTTAATTTTGGTTGCATGACGCGATTATCAAAATTAGATTTAATACCAAAATTCACTTATGCCAAAGGATCGAAATGCCTAGCATGCGTGCAAGCAAAACAACCTCGCAAGTCGCATGCGACTGCAGAGGTGAGAAATTTGGCACCACTAGAGCTCATACACTCTGATCTTTGTGAGATGAATGGTGTATTGACAAAAGGTGGAAACAAATACTTCATGACATTGATCGATGACTCTACGAGATACTGTCATGTGTATCTTCTGAAGACAAAAGATGAGGCTTTGAGCTTCTTCAAAATTTATAGAGCTGAAGCAGAAAACCAACTTGATCGAAAGATTAAGAGGCTAAGGTCTGATCGAGGTGGAGAGTATTTTTCCAATGAGTTTGATTCCTTTTATGCGGAACATGGTATAATTCAGGAGAGGACGCCTCCCTACACACCCCAGTCAAATGGAGTAGCCGAAAGAAAGAACCGAACTCTAACAGATCTGGTTAATGCCATGTTAGACACATCGGGTCTCTCTAAGGAATGGTGGGGTGAGGCACTGTTGACCGCGTGTCATGTCCTAAACCGAGTTCCCACAAAGAACAAAGAAATTACTCCATTCGAGGAATGGGAAAAGAAAAGGTTAAAACTCTCTTACCTACGAACTTGGGGTTGTTTAGCGAAAGTGAATGTATCGATCCCCAAGAAGCGCAAGCTTGGACCAAAAACTGTAGATTGTGTCTTTCTGGGATATGCTTTTCGTAGCATTGGCTATAGATTTTTAATAGTAAAATCTGAGGTATCCGACATGCACGTTGGCACAATCATGGAGTCGAATGACGCGACTTTCTTTGAGGATATTTTTCCTATGAAAAATGTTTCTAGCTCATCAAATCAGGAGATACCTAACTTATCTAGTCAGGAATTTGTTACAATTCCTGAACCTACTATTCCCTTAGAACACCTTCAAGATCCCGAGAAAGATGATAACGAAATTCCTAAAAGGAGCAAGAGACAAAGGACTGCAAAGTCTTTTGGTGATGATTTCGTTGTGTATCTCGTAGATGATACTCCCACTTCTATTTCAGAAGCCTATGCATCTCCTGATGCTGACTACTGGAAGGAAGCTGTCCGAAGTGAAATGGATTCCATTTTAGCCAATGGAACTTGGGAGATCACTGATCGTCCTTATGGTTGCAAACATGTAGGATGCAAATGGGTGTTTAAGAAGAAACTAAGGCCGGATGGTACTATTGAAAAGTACAAGGCAATACTTGTGGCCAAGGGTTATACCCAAAAGGAAGGAGAAGACTTCTTTGACACTTACTCACCTGTGGCTAGGTTGATCACTATTCGAGTACTACTTTCTCTGGCCGCCTCACATGGTCTTCTCGTTCATCAAATGGACGTCAAGACAGCTTTCCTAAATGGAGAGTTGGACGAGGAAATTTATATGGATCAACCAGATGGTTTTGTAGTAAATGGTCAAGAAGGAAAGGTGTGCAAGTTGTTGAAGTCTTTATATGGTCTTAAACAAGCACCAAAGCAATGGCACGAGAAATTTGATAAAACCTTAACCAGTGCAGGCTTTGTTGTAAACGAAGCGGACAAATGTGTGTACTATCGCCATGGTGGGGGCGAGGGAGTCATTCTGTGTTTATATGTTGATGACATATTGATTTTTGGGACCAACCTTAATGTGATTAAGGAGGTCAAGGACTTTCTATCTCGATCTTTTGAGATGAAGGATTTAGGAGTGGCTGATGTTATCTTGAACATCAAGCTGATGAGAGATGATGATGGTGGGATCACTTTGCTTCAATCTCACTATGTTGAAAAGGTCTTGAGTCGTTTTGGGTATAGTGATTGCAAGACTTCTCCAACACCATACGATCCTAGTATGATACTTCGAAAGAATCGAGGCACTGCTAGAAATCAACTTACATACTCTCAACTAATTGGCTCGCTTATGTATTTAACTAGCGCTACGAGGCCTGACATTGCTTTTGCTGTAAGCAAACTCAGTCGATTTGTCTCAAATCCTGGAGATGGTCATTACGAGGCCTGACATTGGCCGCGCCGCCCTGGCGTGTGGGGCCCCTGGCTCCCCTCTGGTCTCTCTCCGGTGTTCTGGAAGCTTCGTGGAAAAATAAGATTCTGGGCGTTGATTTCGTCCAATTCCGAGAATATTTCCTTACTAGGATTTCGAAACCAAAAACAGCAGAAAACGAGAACCGGCACTTCGGCATCTCGTTAATAGGTTAGTTCCGGAAAATGCATCAAAACGATATAAAGTGTGAACAAAACATGTAGGTATTGTCATAAAACAAGCATGGAACATCAGAAATTATAGATACGTTGGAGACGTATCAATTACAAATTCATCACTGAGGTGCAGTCTGAGTAATTTGGATTTCTTCTGGATTGTCACTTGGGAATGCCTCATTCAAATCAGGCAACTCATTTCTGGGTTGCTCAACACCAAAAAGCATGTAGTAGGTTGATCCATGACCTGTATTGTAACCTCTTCTTCTTGCATTTGATGTAGTTGGCACAGTTGGCTGTGATGTACTTGCCCCCTCTGCCATACTTGGCTCTTTGCTTTTACTTCCTTTTCCTCCGCCCCTTGCACTTGCTCTTCCTCCTCCTCTTCCTCTTGAAATTTCTCTTCCTCCTCCTCTTCCTCTATCTGCTTGTGCATTAGCTCTGCCTCTTCCAGCTTCTCTTCCTCCTCCTCTTCCTCTTGCACTTGCACTTGCAGTGGTTAGCCTTGTAGGTGGTAGTTCCTCTCTTGCAGACACCACAAAGGCACTTTCTTCAGGTAATGGTTGTTGCACTCTTAGTATAGGGAAGTGAGCTGCTGCCTGTTGAAACATTGATTGACACATTGGTACAGGGAAACAATGAATCAAATAACATTGATTGAAAAATTGTTAATGAATCATGGAGTTACCTCTTGGCCCATTTGATGCACCAGTGTTCTCATTTGATGCATTGGATCATTTCTAGGGTCAGGAGTGATAGGCATTAAGTGCTGCATGACTGAAGGATCATCCACATCCTCATCTTCCACAGAGGTAGCTCCATTTAGGTTATCCAATACCCACTTGGCATGTCCTTTTTATTATGGTTGGGGTTTCCACACACAGAGCAGTGCATAGTCACACCTGCTCTTGTGATGGATTTTACTCCATGTTGCTCCTTCTCCTCTGGAGTTTTCCTTCTGTTCTTCTTGGGCCTTCCCATGATCTTTGTGTAGATTGGAGGATGCATAGTTGCTGCATTCATCTTTTCCCAATGAACCCTGGATCTAAGAGGAGTCAAATTGTATGCATAAGCTTTCATGAATGTGTCTATGCTGTAAAAGCTATGCACAAGCTTGCCCACTTGGAGCCTATCTGCTCTGCAACAAGCAATGACATGGTGACAAGGGATCCCTGTAAGTTGCCATCTCCTGCAATCACATTGCATGTTGACCATGTCAACATTGTAGGTTTTCTCATATTCGTTGGATGTGACATGATACACACCATTTCCAGCATGTGATGCTCCTAGATTATTTTCCCATTCTGTCGTTTTATCAAAAAAATTCCTTATCTTGGGGCAAATAGTACCAGGCCATGTATCTGCCTCCTTTTGCTTTGCCACATTTCTATGCATGATTTTGCTGAAAATGGTTTCCAACATTGATAGTACAGGAAACTCTCTAGCCTCAAGAATGTAGCTGTTAAATACTTCAGAATGATTATTCAGAAGCATGTCACATTTTGGGAAATCATTGAAAAAAGCTTTAATCCATGTATTTGGCTGCAATTCCTCCACCCATGCCCAAGCTTCTTCACTATCCACTTTCATTTTCTCCATATTTCTTTCCCAAGTAGGAATATTTGTGGACCTTGCTACTGCCCATAGATCATTCTTCAGAGTTTTCCCTTTGTGTTTCTTGTGAAAATTCTGGTAAATGTGTCTCACACAGTGCCTATGTTCTGAATCAGGGAATACTTTCTGAACTGCATTGATGAGGCCCTAAGATAGAAACAATGTTTAGCAGAGAATATTCTTGTGAATATGGCAGGTAGACTGAAAAGTTAATTATGCCCAAAATAGAGAATATTCTTGACCCTTTTCTGGCTTGACATTACAGATCAAACTCATGGCATTGTCCACAAGTGTTCAGCTTGTGTGCTAACTGTTCAGCTTGTGTGCTCATGCCATTCTGCTGGATCCTATAAATGGCATCCATCTACTTTACCAGAAATGCAAAGAAAGATGGACAATCTATCCTGGAGGAGGAGCACTGGCTCTACTGGTGCCTCTGGCTCCAGGGATGCCTCTCTATCCAGAAGTGCTTCCATGGCTAGGGCAGACAAGCACTTGCTAGTTTATCGTAGGAGAACCTTGGAAGAGAGGGAAGTCTGTCTGCTAGGTGCGGGGAGGAGGAAGAAGCTCGCCGCTAGGCTCAGGAAGGAGGTACAAGCAGCTGCTAGCTTGAGGCAGCTAGGTGAGTGCCCTAGGTACACACAGGTCATCCAACTCCCAAAAGACAGACCAAAACCTACTCCCAAAATGAGAAGGTACAATGTGTCACCAAATCTTGAAGAAAAGGTGAAAGCTGGAGTTATGTTGTGCTGGCTTAAGAAGGGCATCAAGAAGATAAAAGAGGCACTCATTGGTAAAGGCAAGGACAAGGGCCTAGTTTATCTCTATCTCTATCTAGAAGTCCGCGCCGGATGCCCAGCTTCTGCGGCAGCAGCTCGACGCGGGTGAGCTGGACGACCCTTGGCGCGTCATCGACGGCCTTCACCTCCACAGGCGCCGCGTGTTCGTCCCCGACCATGATGACCTCCGCCATCAGGTGCTGCTCTTGGCACACTCCGCCGGTCATGAGGGTGTCCAGAAGACCCTCCACCGTCTTCGCGTGGATTTCTACATTCCGGGCGATCGGGCCATGGTCCAGGATTGGGTGCGTTCGTGTGAGACGTGCCAGCGCAACAAGACGGAGACTTTGCGCCCAGCTGGTGTCCTGCAGCCGCTTGACGTTCCTTCGCAGGTGTGGGCCGACATCTCCATGGACTACACCGAGGGCCTTCCGAGGGTGGGCGGCAAGTCTGTCATCCTCACGGTGGTTGACCGCTTCTCCAAGTACGCCCACTTCATCGCGCTTGGCCATCCCTACACAGCGGCGTCTGTGGCCCGCGCTTTCTTCGACGGTATCGTCCGCCTACACGGGTTTCCCTCGTCCATCGTCTGTGATCGAGATCCGGTGTTCACGGGGCACGTGTGGCGGGACCTCTTCCGCATGGCGGGGGTCCAACTCCGGTTCAGCACGGCATTCCATCCTCAGACGGACGGCCAGTCCGAGGTGGTCAATAAGGTGATCGCCATGTATTTGCGCTCGTGTTACAGGTGATCGTCCTCGCGCTTGGGTGGATTGGCTTGCGTGGGCGGAGTACTCGCTACAACACCTCCTACCACTCCGCCCTGCGTGCTACGCCATTCGAGGTGGTCTACGGTCGGCCACCACCACCTATCCTACCGGTGGATCCGGCGGCAGCGCGGACGGAGGGCAGGCCGGCGGGCTCATCCGCGCCCGCGACGAGATGCTGGCCGAGGTGCGGCAGCGTCTTGTCCAAGCTCAACAGGTCGCCAAGCACTACTATGACGGGCGACATCGTGAGGTTGAGTACGCGGTGGGTGACTGGGTGTGGCTTCGCCTGTTGCACCGCTCTCATCAGTCCCTCGACCCACGTGCCAAGCGTAAACTTGGTCCGCGCCATGCGGGGCCCTTCATCATCGTCGAGCGGATTGGGACCATGGCGTACAGGCTTCAGTTGCCGGAGGGGGCCCGCATTCACGACGTCTTCCACGTGGGCCTGCTGAAGCCCTATCGCGGTGCCCCGCCGGTGGCCACTCCACCACTTCCGCCGACGGCCGAGGGACGTCTGCTGCCCAGTCCGGCCAAGGTGCTCCGCGCTCAACTCCGTCGTGATGTTTGGCACTTGTTGGTGCAGTGGGAGGGCCTTTCCGAGGAGGAGGCAACTTGGGAGCCTCGCGAGGAGTTCCTGCAGCATTACCCAGACTACCAGCTCAAGGACGAGCTATTTGCGCAGGCGGGGAGAGATGTTATGACCGGACTGGTCTACCGCCGGAGGGGGCCCATTGGCCCAACCGGCCAAGCTTAGTTAGGGGCTTAGCCCAGTTAGCAGATTAGGGTTTCGCGAGTTCTCTTATATATACAAGTTGTAATAGACTAAATCAATCAAGCAATAATCAGATATCATTATTGCCGACTCCCAAAGGAGTCGGCCTTCTCCCGTCCGCGCCGCCCAAACCCTAGCCGCCGCCTTCCGCGTGCTCGCGACGGCGCCCTGCCGCCGGCGCCGCCTTCCTCCCTCTCGCTCTCAGCACTTCCACCCCTACAATCTACGCCCTCGCCCCGGTAGAACCCTAGTTTCTACCAGTTAGTCCATATTCTCATTGAGATATGTTTATACAGTACTTACCTTCTGACTCGTGCTCTTTTACCATGTATGACATCCCTTGTTTATGAAGTTCCATTGAGAAATCTCTCAATAGGCGTTACCTTTCAGAAAGTTTTCTGAAACTTTTGTCGATGCACTTCATGGCTTGAATCTGGATTTTGAATCCAACCCTACTCATATGCACGTATATTCATATTAAAAAGCTCTACCATAACCAAAGTGACTGGCTTTCATGAACAAGGCTGTTTAGATGAACTCCAATCTGTGCTGTATGACATGGTCCTTTGGGCATTAGTTTGTCTTCCGCAATGGGAACAACATGCACGTGGACCGAAAAATATTAGCAAGAAATTGAGAATTACTGCTCTTTGCATTAAACATTAGCCTTAGAGAAGTTGGTTGGGGACATTATCTTACGCAAGTACAATGTTTCTGTTTGTAGAAAGATACGAAAGTTTGCTTCTGTTGGAATGAATAAACTGCATCCACACAAGGGACATGCTTTGTGCAATTCCTGGACTACTTAAGGCTAATAAATAGACTACCTCCACTACTTTACTAGCTGAGACCCTTGTTCCTTGGTAACTCTGGATGTTTTAGCTTAGTGGTCCCGTGGATTACTGCCATGGCATTATTATGCAGGTACTAAATCACACGGTCTATCTCTATCTCTATCTCTACTACTTATAAAGGCACGAAGTTGCGTTGGAAAATAAAATCTCACCCATTCATCTTTTTATCCACGTAAATCACACGGTCTAGAGTTGCTTGTTCTCCCCACTCGATAGTTTAGGTAAGCAATTAACGTTTTTTTTAATCAAGGTAAGCAATTAACGTTGGTACACCGTTATATGCTCAGATCCGAAAAATTAGGCTGCAAACCGCCCCCGCACAGCTCCTCCGGCTCAGCCTGGATGCCACCCTCCTCACAAAGCAGTCCTAGCCACAAGAGATCTGCTCGCTCCGATGGACGCTGGTTCCTTCCGCTCCCCGGGCACCACTCAGCGACGGCCAAACGAATGCGTCGAATCTTCGTCTCGCGCCATCGGCGCTCGCTGAAGGAGGCCGCCGCGGAGGCCAATCGTCTTAGCCGCACCCGAAGCCAATGCCTCGCGTCACCGCTCCATGGAGCTAGAACTGTTGTCAAGGACGGAGCCAAAGCTCGACGCATCCTATGCC
The DNA here is from genome assembly GCF_022539505.1 of Lolium rigidum. Classification (NCBI taxonomy): domain Eukaryota; kingdom Viridiplantae; phylum Streptophyta; class Magnoliopsida; order Poales; family Poaceae; genus Lolium; species Lolium rigidum. The sequence continues at coordinate 65,140,677 of NC_061508.1, forward strand.
GTTTTCTCCCTCCTATAGCACTGCGCGCCAATTTCGCCTACTGTAGCTGCGCCAGCCAGCCGCCGCCCGCCGCCTACCTGACCACCCAAGTCGTAGCCAGGATCAGGTAGAAGAGAGCATCCGGGCCGACATATTGCCTGAACGCAGCAAATCGGCGAGGGGAGATGCCTAGGCTGGATTTCAGGTATACCTTACGTTCATAATCAAAATTTGGTCCAATCCGGGTTTAGTGTTCTCCTTTGAAATCTTCCTATGTTAAGAAGATATTGTGGACAGAGTTGTACCGAACTGGACACAATTGTTTAGTCGATGTACTGCTGGTGGGATGTTTGTATAGAGATGAATCGTGCTTTTGCCTTCCCTCTACAGCAACATGAATTTTACAAGAGTATTTTCTCAATATAACCAATCTTCTTGTCCTAATAGGAGGAGCTCCAAGGGAGAATACTGAACTAGGAGAATAAGCTTAGAGGGAGAAGGAGGTATTCCCATTAGTATCGTGAATCAGATGTAACCTTCACTTAACTCATCTTTCTTAACCAGTAGGTGTTATATTCAAACTCCCGAGGAAGAAAGTACATGTTTCCTTGTTCATCTATTCATCCGAATGGTGTTGTGTTTACTGTATATGTAAAAATGTGGCATCAATCTGTCATATCTTCCTTTGATCATGTGCAATTATGAGGTAGATAACAATCTGAAGTGTATCTTCTATTAGATGATTTTTTTTGCTTTCGTGTGATAGATGGGTCATTCTATTTGGGAGCTTCTGATTGAGTTACAAAGATACACAGCGGTACTTAGATCTAATATCATTTGACTTTATTTCGCAGTTCTGAGAAAGTTGAAACCAACGTGGATGAACAACATAAAAACACAATCAGTTTTGAATGCCTGTATTTTTAGTCAATGGATTCTATATGGTGTTATTGTGCTTTGGGAGTTTGAGGTTTGAATTGCCTCATGTAACCTGTAAGAGCATCTCCAGCCGCGTCCCCAAACCGTCCCCCAAACCGCGCCGGATCGAGCGTTTGGGGGACGTGTTTTGTTCGTGCCGCGTTTGGGGGACGTCGCTCCCCAGCCGCGTCCCCCAAACGCCGCCCCCAAACATTTAAAATAATTTTTCTAGCATTTTTATTTCAATTTCCACAAACTAATACATAATTTGGAACGTGGTTTACACGAAAACACAGTTTGGAACATGGTTTTCCACAAACTAATACATAGTTTGAACCATGGTGGACACAAATATAAAATATTGCAAAGAAACTAAACCTAACTAGGCTGTGGTGGCGCGCGAACTTCTCCCAGCCGATGTTGAAGTACATCTTGCCGCGCGCGTCGTAGATCGCCTTGACGATCCACCGGCAGTAGCCGCACGAATGCTCCCGCAGATGCATCGTGCGCGGGCGTACGCCGCCGACGTACTCGGCGAAGGAGTCCGGCAGCCTCCGGATGCCGCGCGGGTCGCCCTTGAGGACGTGGACGAACTCGAACAGGACGTCCGGCTCCACGTCCATCTCCGACGATGATGAAGGCGGCGGCGTGGAAGGCGACGGCGAGCGTTCAGCTGCGCCGCGGCCACGACCACGACCACGACCACGGCCGCGGCCGCGAGGTCCGCCTCCGCCTCTACCAGACATAGCGTCGAGTCTTGTTGAGAGATGGTGGCGGCTAGGGTTTGGGAGAGAGGCGCTAGGGTTTGTGTGTGGAGAGGGACGATGAGAGGCGCCCCTTTTATAGGCCGGAGGGAGGCGGAGGAGCGGTGGCGCTCATTAACGCCGGCACGCAGAGCTAGGCGCGACGGGACGCGTCGCTGCGCCTCCGCGGCAACTGCACCGTCGCTGCGCGCCAATAACTTCCGTCGCGAGGTAGGCGACGGTTAGGTTTAAATTAATTGTGCCGCTGACGGGTCGGCCCCGCCACTCCCCGCCTCGCTTTCGTTGTGTCCGGCGTCCCCGGTGCGTCCCCTGTGGGACGGGGACGGGCTCGGGCGCCGGACACCGAATGGGGGCGCGCCGGACGAAAAAGGGCTTTGGGGGACGCGGCTGGAACGCTTTTTTTGTCCGGCGCGCCCCAAATCGCTTTGGGGGACGGTTTGGGGGACGCGACTGGAGATGCTCTAACCACCCAGCCAAGATGAAAATGAACGCCATATTTGGGCCATATATGCTCAGAAGAGCTTATGAGCCACAAATGCATACTGAATGTCGGATGCAAAAGAAGAGAAGGAGATAAAGTAGATGTGTCTTTCGAAGTACTGATAAGGAAGATGAAAAGGTTGGAGGTCAGTATTTCTACTTAGTTTGCTGGTTAGACGAACATGTTATTTGTGTGATTATGACTTGGCAGGAAAATCAATTCAATCATTGTGAAATGAAGATATTCAAGTTGATATTATTGGGGAGGATCTGAAAGTAACTGAAGTGTCACTATTCTCAAAAGTATGGTATTTTCGAAATGACACTACCCTCTCATCAAGTTTAATATGTTGTGTATCACACAAAATATCTTATTTATACAGTAAAAACCAAGCTCTTACATCACCATTTGTATGGGAACTAATGTAATTGTTTATTCTTTTGCCCAACCACTAGCAGATCAATCAGGATTTCTTAGTAATGTGCATATCCAGTTTTGTACGGTTGTTGCAACCTCAGTAGCTCACTAAAAGGGTGTATAAATTTCTTGCCCTTTAAGGTTCAAATCTTAAATCATAGTTAATATTTACATCCTTACTCTCAACTCAGCTTGTCACTTATGTCTATTAATATAGTGTCTTTATTCGTAAGTACATGTGATTTTCCATCTGTAGAAATACAATGTTTCTTATATCCAACATCCTGATGCATAACCTCAAATAGATGGGATGTATTGTTTAAATAAATGCATATCAGTGGCGGTGCAACTGCACTAGCTTGGGATCTAGCAGCGCCTTCATTTTGGTATTCTGGCTACATTTAGGAATGTGTTTTGATGCATTTTTGTTTGCTACTGAGCCTCAATAATGTACTCCATTCATTATAGCTCAACTATAATATCCGAGGCTATTATAGTTACCTTGAAATATAACTCCTTATCAGATTATTGATTTGGCATTTGTTTCTTCCATGTGTTACTCTCTCATTTGTGTAGCAATTTCAAGGTTCCACCACGTGAGGACTACTTACTATGTGTTTATTATCATTTCCCTAATTGTATTTTTTTTTTGACATAGATCAAGTACTTGAGCTGATTTGTGAGTTGCGATACATGGAGAGTTTAATGTATATGTACTTGTATTAGCTTCCTACTGAATGTCAGAAAGTTAGTACTGCTTTATGGTTTTATAAAACATAATTATGAGCATGCTCATCATTTAACTTATTTTTATATTATGTTGCAATGTGGATTATCGAAAACATGGAGCTGGCGACTAAGCTGTGCATGGTGTTTTTTTTGAGAAATCAATGAATGTGTTGGCAACCATTTAAATAGACATAAATATGTTATTATAATCTATATTGTTTGAGACGCGCATTGCGCATGCACGCTTACTAGTCATAGGAAAGGTTAAAGCATGTAATGTAGTTTGTTGCTCTTTCACTCATCTAGTTTGTCTGAATAAGAATGTAAAGTAAGGACTGAATAAGTAGGGTTATCTAGATAATGACATACCTTCTGTCTGTCACTCATGATTGTGAAAGGGCCAGTGTTTGTAATCCCTAAATCATCTCTTAGTGTTGTCAGGAACCATTCCCATGAACTAGCTAGTGCACTCAACTTCTACTAGTCCCATTGCAATAGGATAGATGCAGTCATTTGGATCAATGTCAACTACAGTCAACAAATTTCCTTTTTACCTTGTTTTAATGTGACAACCATCTATGCATATTAGAGGCATGCAACCTTCCAAGAAACCCCTCTTGCATGCATCATATGACCAATATAATGTGGCCAAATGCTCTTTGGGAACATCATCTGCAGCTTCTTTAATTTGGTTGGTGCTTAGGAAGAACCTTGATCCAGGATTTGATCTCCTCAGCTCCTTCCCATAGTCACATAACAGGGCAAACTGCTCCTTTTCATCCCCATGAATTATGTTAAGTGCTGCCTTTCTTGCCCTTCCCAACTTAAATCCGTTTGGGCACATATTGAATTTTCTTTGAACTTTGCTCCAAATGCTTTCAAGCCAAGTTTTCGGTTATCCCTGAATTCATCAATGAATATGTGAGTGAGGAAAGGAGCTGTCAGTGTCTTCAACTCCCAGTACCTCTCACAAGTGTGCTTACTGCAATGCTGTCTCACTACAATGGCTCCCTCCCTTTTCTCTCCTGAAACCTTGATCATCCAAGGACATCCTTCCTCACAATGAGCATCAAGCCTAGTTGCTTCATTCCTTGACTTCCTAATCTTCACTCTCTCATTGACACCATAAGCTATCAAAGCCTTCCTAAATTCAGCCATGCTAGAAAACAACATTCCTACTTTGAAGACAGGGGTTGTCATGTCAACTTCAGGGTTGAATTCTTTGAACTTGTATTCCAGAAGTTTCTGCTGCTCATTTGTCAGTTTCAGATTTTCATGATCAATACCAGCATCATCCTCACACTCAACAATGTCTGTGCACTTATTGTGGTCATTAACATCTTTGTCAATGAAATCTATAAACAGATCATCATCACCATCTTCTGCATAATAATCACTGTCAAAGAAGTCACTATCAGTGTCACCATCATCCTCATCCTCATCCTCACTTTGTAAATCTCCCGATGACACACATGCAGATGACACAGCTTTTTCATTGATCTCTTTCTCTTGCTCTGCTTCATCTCCAGCTCCAGTGTATTTGCTTGGAATTGGCACTACTACATCTGTCCTCAGCCCCTGCAAGAAATTGTAGTGATCAACCATAACTGACAGTGTCTTCACCTCTCTCACAGCTGTCATCATTGCAACAATGTCAGCATCATTCTCAATGAGACACAATCCATCTGTCATGTCACTCCCAGGAACACACTAGTAGAACTTTGTTCTCTGTGTCATTTCATTCCCTCTTTGCTTAACAAAATCCTCAAGCCAAAGAAGTGAGAAAGTATCAGTGTTGCAATTGTCAAAGAAATCCACAGTTACACCAATATACTGCAAATGCTCCTTCAGACCACAGAAAAACCCATTGTGATCAAACTCAACAGTAAACCTATCTGGATCATCTGCAGAATTCATGTCAAGTGATCAAATTCAGTTAACAGTGCACTGTCAAAATTCAGTTAACAATTAACTGTTAAAATTCAGTAAACTTGTGCAGCTTCGATTTGGACCTAAACTTCATAAAATAAGATGGATTACTGCTACATTGTTACAAACACAATACCAGCAATGGAGTGTTCATCATAAAAATCGGAGCTTTTGCAATCACAAATTTCTGGAGCCAAAGATGAACACGTAACATCTCGACCAAAACCTTCCCCAAACCTACCCCTAAGCACTACAACGACCTTTCCGACTAATTTTGCGCAGTTAATCGTCCACACATAGGCTAGATCGGCCCGACGACAATCCATGGCCGTGGAGGAGAAACGCAGAGAAGAAGAGGAGAAACAGAAAACGAGGACGACCACGACACGTACCGTACTGCGGAGGTTCGTCGCGCCACTCTCGCCGGAGTGGATCGTCCGCCATGTCCGCCGCCGCCGCTCAAGAACTCACCTGCGTCGTCGCCACCCACGACGAAGAGAAAGGAAGACAACGTCCTGTTCCGTGATTTCTGCGGTCGTTATACAGAGAGGTGGGAGGACCTGTTCGTAATTATCCAATTTCTGCAATGCTGCAATGCAAACCCTCCTCTCCCGCCTCCAAACTGCCATGTGTCGCCACCAGATTGAATTGTATGAGTTGTGCACATGTTTGACAAGTTCTTGTATGAGTGGACCACGTTTTGAAAGTTTTTGTCTGAAAATCTTCACTATTAAATGGGAGTTGGTCGTTTGACATTCAACGCACTTTGGTGGTCGTCATTAAAACAATCCGGACCATCCAATCTCATCTCATAGTCTCCGATTCTCACAGCCATCGTTCGATTGCTTTTCGAGGCAATTTTCTTCTTCACCTTCCTTGTTTGCCTCACGTATCAAATCAGGGATCAATACACATTAATTAGAAATTATTTCCTTACCACATATGCCACTCCCGAAAAAAAGTCTCACATTAATCTCCTCTCCCTCTCAATCAAATCGCACCGCCTCACCGCCTACCTCACCAGCCACCCCAGCCATCGCCGTCCCTCGCGCCGCCACCATTTTTCCGCGCAGGCAGGGCCTCGATCCGTCATTTTCCTCTACGCTTTGGCAACACACACGCCGCCACCCTCCTCCACAACCGCGGCGCGAGGAGGCCCAGGGGAGGAGCCTTGGTGGAGGCTGCACCATGCAGCGCAGGGACGCCCAGGTTGGTCCACGAATTTCCCCTTCCTGATATCTCTCCTTCATTGGCTTTCTCCCGTCCAGTTTCTTTTTCACATAATCCACACCTTGTTCATCCATATATGTGTTAGATCTAATCTTGATATAATGTATCTGCATATTAGTTTCTGGGTTTGCATGTACATAGATCGTTAGGCTATGCTGATCAAGGCAGACATGCGACCGTACGTGTGATGCGTATGAGCTACAGGTTTCGGCTGGAGCACCTGCAGGTGAGATACCAACGCTCCATGCGATGCGGGGGTCGCCGTGTGAAGTGGTTGCAGGCGATATAAAAGGGGAGCCGTATCAGGACATGCCCATGATCACTTAGTTGAGTGTAGCAGAAGAATAGGTCCTACTGCATGCGGTGATCAAGGGTCAAGTCATGTGTGCATGGAGTGTTTCCAGCAGGCCATGGTAGTGGTTACTTGATAAGTGCTATGAGTACTTGCTTCGTGTATATATATTCTGCATTCAGTTAATAAGAAAAGTAATAGTGGGGCAGAAACAATGTAGTCCTTGTCATCAAGGGGAAGTGCCTCCCGGCAAAGCAAGTTGTGCTTCTCTCTTGAGTGTGTGTGTTGTGTGTTCTTGTGAGAAAGAAATAGAGAGAGAGTGAGAGGTCGAAAAAGAAGATGGGGCTGCAAGATGCAGCCCCAACAATATGATCCTCTTATTATATTTTTTCACTAGATTTAACATTGACCTTTGTGGAAATCAATCCAGGTTCAACCATCGAAGGGGGGCACAAGCTACAAATGTAGCAGCTGCAATGCACCAGTGTTAAGTTGTTTTCAGTGTCCTGAAGAAAAAAAAACGTACATTTCTGATTAACATTAACATAATAACATTGATGGATTAGTTACTGCTATGGAGAAAAAAATATCATCCCTGTTTCCATTCATATGCGAAGTTGTTTTCAGTTGTCCTGAATATTGTAATTCTAGAGATTTATCTTGTATTCCCATTTAAATTTATAACTAAGAGTACTGTAACTTTAGGGATTTAACTTTTATCCCCTTTTCCATTTCTAAATATGTTGAAGAAATATTACTTTTATCTCCTATACTCAATCGAATGGATGAGTAGCTATTTAATATTAAAGACTTCTAACACCAGATATGTCATACCAATTTTTGTATAGCTGATGAAAGTGAGTACTTTCCGTCAATTTACCATGAAGGAATGAACTGCAGTTTTTTTGTAGTCATAGTACTTGTGTTCTAGGAGTGTCACGCTAGACGTACTTTTATTTTGTAACGTCACCAGAAACTAGATGCAAGGTCTTTATGGTTACTACTATAATGGATGCTAGAAACATATTTTCTTCTTGGATGAACAGCATAACTTTAGAACCAATTGCGCCATATCCTTTCCAGGATAATTACCCTATGGTTTTTCAGCAGTATAACTTGCTATTTTGTTTTCAAGTTCAATGTCCTAACATTGAGTGTAAATGAGAATTTCACGACCAACCATGTTCAAGATTTACGGCTAATCATGTCCACGTGCATAAAACACTTGTTTTACCTAAATGCCATTTAGTTTATCATGTGCAAAAAATCTCATCGTAATGCCAACTCCTGCTTCTTCCTTGTTTAGTCATTAAGTAAATAATTATATGACTGCAAAATTATACCTTTCACAACAATGCAGGATGTTGCTCTGTTTGTCAAGGTCATGGTTGAGCATGGGACATCACTTCTGAAGCCATCATGTAGTCCCATCCTCACATAAAACCCAGTCTTTTGTTTCACTGGGATCGGAACTAGATGATGTTGTTTTTTGGTGTCAATAGTCAATTATTGTGATCTTCCGAGGTGGATGTGTGTAATTCATTTTTTTATCAATTGAGATGTTTGATAATTTCTTAATTTAATCATTTAATTAAGTGCACTATTACACATGATGTTGGCTGCAAACGTTTTTGTGGCATATAGAACTAATTTTTTTGCCACATGAAGAGCTTACGAAAGAAATCTCTCTAACATAGATTTAGATTTCTTTTTTCCTTAAGAATAAATGAATCATGTTACTTCTCGAAGCATTATCATGTCTGGTTTGTTGGTTTTTCTTAGATATTGATTTCTTGGTCATCTCTAATTAGGATGAACTATTATTTGTGGAAAGGGAGAAGCCCCTCTTGAGTTTCATCATTCATCCTTCAGTGCATAGGTAACTCTCCATTCTTCTTGCTCCTAACCTTGGTTAACCTCTCTATAAACCTTGCTTCTTATTTATGTCAATCGACTCCTCACTGATTATTCCGTTTGTTAGCTTCAGCAAGTATTATGTTTATACTAGGTCTATGATCTCTAACCCCAACAAGTTAAAAAAAAATTCGCATCTATGGGTCATTAGTTCAAGAAAAACGTTTTTCTGGTTTCCCTCCTTTTGTCGATATGGTACTCTCACCAAAAACTTACATAGGTTATGTCACTCCCATCGGAATCCATATATTCGTCCTCCATGAACCGTCTACCTCGGATGGTGGGTATTGTACAGAATGCTATTTGTAGATTGCAGTAGGTACAAAAAAGCTCGATCAGTGTTGATTTTGTGATGACTTAATCTTGCAGTGTGATGGGTACATTTTTCTTGGTCATGGGGCTCTATCTTGTATTGTGGGGGAAGAGAGAGGTAGCAGGCATGAATGCACCAGCTGGTCACGGCCGGATATATAGTCGACTGGTTGGGGATGCATGAAAGGAGTAGAGCCGTCACCGATTCGCTCGACACGATGTCTTTTGCCATCTCAATTAGGTACTTCACACTGACTCTTCTAATAAATTGTCTACAGTCTATGATTTCACCAAAGAAGTAGAACTTCCATATGTTATTTTTAACTCTCTGTATAGTGATGTTATTAAGATGAAAACTGCTCCGATTGCAAGCATGCACTAGGCGGACAAGTATTTCTTGCTAACCTGGTGGTTTAGTTTTAGGTTAGGCAAGTTAGACTGTCATTTGGTTTCACAGTTGTGCAAACATCCCTTAATTTGTTGTTGTAGAGTTTTCTGCAATACCATGTTTTATAATGTACTGGTAAGAGGGGTTTCGATCTCACAACATGCAATTGAAGTGCTGTCGTGCAGGTTCATATGCAGCTATGTGATGGGATATTTCCCAATTAGCCTGCATGTGGAGGACTTCAAGGCCTTCTATCCTAGCAGGGCTTACGGTGAATTCCCCTAAATCTGGACTAGATTCACTGAGCTGATTCGATGTCCACCTGACAATCCAACCGATTCTTTCTTTCCGACGATATGTATAAGAAAGGGGAAAGAATAGAGTTAGGAAATTAAGTTTGTGTCTAATTGATTGAAGAGTTGAGATGAAGAGCAATTACTCAAGAACTTGTTGTTATCCATGTGCTCGTTGCCTCTATTTTTGTGTGCTTTTATTTTGCATCATAGGGTTATTACTCTAAACTGTTCAATGTTTAATATTTTGACGATAGTTCTGGACTTATATTTTTAGAGTTAGCTGTATGTAGACATCAGAACAGGACAAGTCAGAAATGAGAAACCAAAGTGATACATGCATATAGGGTTACAAGAATTTGTTTTCATCTTTTTGTAAGTCATGTATTCCCACAGTTCATTATTATTTTAATCTTAATGAATCATAGATTTCTAGATTGTCACTAATTTTGACGAAATTATTTTCTTGTGTAGCTAGACATATGCCAGTTGTCATGTACCAAAGGAAGGTTAACATGTTAGCAAGAAAATACTACGATGACATAAATGGATAGTGGCTCATTGCTAGCATGCACAAAAACATGTATTCCTTAACGTGAACAACAGATATGCTCCTCATTTTAAAAGAAGGCCAGAAGAAGATGTCAAAGAGTGAACCATCATCAACTTTCCTTATGGAAGATGATGAGGTTCTCATGATATTTTAGGAAACGTTACAAATAATAGATTAGCAAATAACTCTCCAAGAGTAGCATTATCATGAAGGCAATATGGATCCCAAATGCACGTTGTGACTTCAGTAACAATTAAGCGACATTGAGCACCATCTGAGCTTAGATTGGCACTGAATGCATGACAAGAAAGGGAAATTGTGAGTCCATTGCTTCCATGTCTGAATGACAAACATGTAACCTGCATCTTACAGTGGGTGCTGCATTTCTGTTCGTTTTATTGTTGCAGAGCAGTATGTTTCTTGCTTCCAAACACCATTATTTGCATTTCTATTCTAGCTCCCAAGAAAGGGAGGCCGGAGTGGAGCATGATGGTGGAAGGGTGGCCCAGGTGGTGCTGGTTGTGGCTGCGACTTGCGGAGGAGCGCCGACGTCGATGCATAATAGGTGCAGCCGTTGGGGAGGTGCACCGACGTCGACGCAGAACAATTCATGTTTGATGACACAACGATGGCGGACGGCAGAGGAGCTGTGTCATCGGATGACCTCTCCGAGAAGTGGCGGCATATGGTCGCCCACGACGCAACAAAGACAACGATTTGAATTGGACTTGTTTTTGAAACGTTTGGAATTGGGGAGGGTTTTTTTGTAAAAATAAATTTCTATATAGGCACAACATGTTATTTCGGGACAGAGGGAGTATTGTTTTACATGATGTTTACGAGCTAAGGAAGAATTCTTTTGTATTCTTGCTCAACTACATGAAAATGAAGAAGACAATATTCCTACATTGTATGAAAATACGTAATTAGCATCGATAGTACTCCGTAGATATTTGCGAATGGAGTAGATATTTATGAATAAAAAATTTGAGTGCTTATTTCATATTCAAACTATACCAATTATATAAGGTTTTAAAATATATTTCAAATAAGGTAGAATTTGGGTTTTTAGAATATATTGTGCCTTTTATACACGTTAATTTTTGCATGTATTGTTTAATATGCTGCGAGAAGAATAATAGCCGTAGCAACGCACGGGCATTCAACTAGTGCACATAAATTGCAAGTTGTTGTACTTGTGGTGCAATAACCTCTCTTTTAGGTGACTGAGGTTTAAGAAAAAATGCCGACAGAGCATGTGAGGGATGATTTTGAGGAGGATCAATGCGATTCATAACCGTTACTAGCTACAATTCCGGAATTAGTTGCCGGGTTAGTGGGGTTTTATCTTCTTGAACGTGCAAAACAAACTGCTGCGGACGGTTGGAGGAAATGCAGATCCCATCGAACAGGGAACTTCCATTTCCATCGGACTACCATAGTACTAGGATTTACCAACGTGAAGTGTTTTTACTAGGACTAGAAGTGGGAGAGTGCTGCCGTGGCATCTCCTCTGCCCTCTGCGGTTATACCGCCTCACGTCACGCCACCATCAAAGCCCGTGTCCCATCGTCTTCTATCCTGTGCTGTCCATCACCGAGCGGCCGGCTACATATTCCGAGACGCAGCCATTGATCTCATCTCCTCTACTCTCCGCCCCCTTCAAGAACAAACATGTCGGCAGATCCGACCAAGGTCATCCGCACGTCGGCACGCTCACCCTCGTTGGCGCCGCCGCCACCGCCGTCTTGCACCGCAACCGCATCAGGTCTGTCTCTCTGCCATGGTACTCAACATCCGTTTATTTGTTTTTTTATTTGCTGTGAGATACTCCTATACCACAGGCGTCGATGTCACCATGCTGCACGCGGACGAAGACGAGAGACCGAGGCGCGCGTTCCTCCAGGCCGCCATGGACGGCGACCTCGACACCCTCGCCAGTACGTGCGTTCCCAGTTGCCGTTCACTGAAGTCTGTACTAGTATTATGTCACTCATCAGGACGTGCAGGGATGGCGGCGGAGCTGAAGAGCGGCACTGGCCCGGGCGCCGCCGGTGTCTGGGCGTCGTGCGGCCAGACCGCCCTGCACTTGGCTGCGGCGAACGGCAGGCTGCGCGTCTGCCGCTACCTTGTCCAGGACCTCGGCTTTCCAGTCGACGCGCCGGACTCCCACTGCGACACGCCGCTTGTCCTGGCGGCCACGCATGGGCATACCAAGACGGCGGTCTACCTCCTCAAGCGCGGAGCCGACCCCCACGCGAAGGACTCCCACGGCGAGACCGTGCTTCACTGGGCCGCCTCCAATGGTATGTCCGGCGTACAAGCTCACCCCACCCATGTTCCTCATGTAGCATGCGCATTGATTTTGGGTTGACGAATTTGCACCATATTTGTGCCACAGGGGACCTTGAGTTGGCTAAGCTGCTCCTGAAAAAAGGCGCCAACCCTGGCGCGACAAACGCCCGCGGCACGCCGCTACATAACGCCGCCGCCCGGGCGCATCCGGAAGTCGTCGCTCTCTTGCTGGGCCACGGTGCTGATGTATGTCCGGCCGGTTCTGAATGCCCAATTGCCTTCTCCCCGTTCGGACCATATATACAACATCACAACTTCTGACTTGTCTCCAATTTGGCAGCCGAATAATGTTGTGAATTGCGTCTTCACGCCGTTAATTGCGTCGATCGTCAGCGGCTCTTTGGAATGCATGAAGCTACTTATCGAGGTGCTACATTGCTTTGTCTTTTGCCCCTGTCATGCATGATCTGCCAATCTTCCAGAGTTTTAGAGGATTCTGGCATAATTGTGCTTGTACTGAACCTATTTTGGAAATGTGAACTAGGCTAGGGCTAATGTGAATACCGGTGGATTCAGTGGAACAACCCCGCTGTTCATAGCATGCAACCTTAGTGACGCTGTCCCATTTGTCAAGTGCTTGCTGGACGCTGGAGCAAATGCGAACGCTACTGATGAAGTGAGCCTCCTTTCCTGCCACATTTTGTATTCTCTTCAAATACATATTTTAATCTCAGGCCTGTTTTTCTGTAATTTTAATATTCTTTTGCAATCCTTGGTCCTAAACAAGAATGTTTGCTGGCATCTGATAGCTTTTATATTCTGTAACAGCTTGGTAGGCTACCCATAGAAGTTGCTGCGGCCGATGCTGAAATGGAACTTATTGAAGTTCTGTTTCCCGTGACCCGACGCCATCCAACGATGCTTGACTGGAGTGTTGCCGGCATAGTGAGACATGTGAATTCAGCTGCTTACAAGGAGTGGGTGCGTCATATTGCTGTTAACTCGATACATGATTATGTTACTTGGCTCAATTAATTTACATGCTCTTGAATGCACTCATCAGTTGTATATCTCTCAGACGTAGTTAGAGGGCCTACTATTGAACTCACTTATTTGATTATGATTTGAGTTAATAGTAGTTTGTTTTCACTTAGGTGATACAAGCATCCTGTATCAAGAAAGATGAAATGAAACAACAAGGACACTCAGCCTTCAAAAGGAAGAACTATGATGAGGCCATACTTTTTTACAACTTGGTAACTTCTATATATTCACTTTTTAGGGGAACTCCTATATGTTTTGTTGTTATTTTTTTGTATTCAAAACCACTATGCATTTCCTATCAGTCTCACAGCCATTATAAAGTTGTTCCACCGTGCAAGGACACGATGCATCCCGAATTCACATGTCTCGTAACTACCATTCTAGATATGTTTCAAATTTTGAAAATAATTCTCGTCATTTGTAGGCACTGAAGTTTGACTGCACCGACGCCACCCTATATTCAAACAGGAGCATATGTTGGTTGCGTCTCGGCGTGGGCGAGGAGGCTCTCTCGGACGCCCAGGAGTGCACCAGGATGCGGCCCGACTGGGCGAAAGGCTACTACCGTCAGGGAAGGGCCTTCTGCTTGCTTCAGGTGATTCCCATTAGTTGATTCAGAAGTTCACTCATGTTATTTTCGATGCCGGCTTCACATGCAGTCTTAATCAACATGCGTCGATTCTTTCTCGTGTTAGGATCGCGCCGGCGCTTACGACGCTTTTCTCAAGGCTTCTAAGCTGGATCCGGGTAACGCTGACATCAGAAACGCTATCCGGTAATTCACTCTACTTGCAACCTCACGTAGTGACGCAGTATCATCATCATATGAACCAATCGTACATTACGATGCTGACAGGCTGATGCTATATGACGTGGTATGTCTTAACTCGTGCAGGGATGTTTTGGCAATGCGCAATGTTTCCTGAACGGGCGTCGCTCATGTAAGCAGTGTAGGCAGGTGCTGGTGGTGGAATGCAGCAGGTCCTGTTGGTTTTGTTAGCCCTAGTAGCTCCTCTCAGGTTGAGATGTCGGAAGTTTATTTTGTGTTGGTATTGTAGCTGGTATCCCCAGCAGATCTTTAAGCTTTCTATAAGAAGTTGTGCGTTTGGCATTTTGTCTAGATCCACCGTTTGATTTCATAAGTTCCTCCTCCATCGACCCACAACCTTTACAAAAATACAGATATCGTAGGCATATCAGTTCAATGTTGCCTGACAGAGTACAGAGACACATGGCCCCCTCCATCTAGGATGCGGTCGATGCAGCTCTTACTTTTTACTAAGTTATGAAAACTAGATGATACTTCGTGTATTGCGGCAGCAATATTTTTGTGATGTAGTGAATGAAAATTCACAGAGCTTTAAAAAAAAGGATAGAAACATGTCTTTTTCCATTTTTTCGATAAAGGAGCATAGCCCCATCCTCTGCATTAATAGATGCACACGGCTTGCTTTATTAAAAACAAAATATCAAGCTTTTTCCATTGATGTATTTATCTGTGAAGAACTGATGATCAGTTCCAAGTATGTTTGATGTTTGCACTCGTGTGACACTTTATCGTATGTAGATTATGCTTGTTTGAGATGGATAGTCGTGGTTGGGAAGTGCTAATAGTGTGGCTGATGACCTTGCTGGGTTCAGTAGAGAATATGTGCAATAGTGTGCTGTCTCATGCTGTTCCTGCCTGCGTCTGGAACCGGCGAGGCTTGATTGTACTGAACTTTCTGTTGCCTGATTACTATACAAACACAATTTATGAATAAAAAGAAGACACACCAAGACAACAATACTATTGTGAATTGGAATTGGAATTGGTCCTGATTCATAACCCGAGTTCTGGAATTTTTTCCATACGAAAAGAAAAACCATCTTCTCATACACGGTAAAAAAAAGATGACGATACCTTTCATTTTACAAGACATGGTAGAAAAGAAAAATATAAGATTAATCTTTTTCATTTTCTGTCTTCTACCTCTACCAGTTATATGGTAGCGCCAGCGCTAGGCGACATTCGGCTGGAGAAAACCCGGCGGCCTACCGCCCCTTCAGTGAGCGATTCTGTAGAAAAATAATTGTACCCTTTTGCTCATAGTTACCCAACGAAAATGATGTACATATGTAACAAATCACAATAATGTATGTAACAATGAAAAAACCCACAAAACGTTCCCCTTCACGAATGAGCATGGCAGAAGCGCCATGGCCGATTCAAGCTTACCGACCATGAATCTGGCTTGTTGGAGGTCCATCGAAGCCAGACTGGATGACCCACAAAGTATTCCACTCGTGGGCTTCATCTTCCCCTTCTTCATGGTTGTGTGGGCTTGCTCCCTTCAAATTCTCCAAGTGTTGGAGCGTCGGGGACGGAGATGCATATCTCCAGCGAGCGCAAATGAGTGGCATCCATGGAGTAGAGGAGCCGACATGGAGGAGTTGCAGCGGCAGCGAGCGCGGACGAGTGGCAGCCGTCGAGCGGAGGAGAAACTGCCAGCAGGGAGGCGCGCGTGTGCAAGGTCGAGCGGCAGAGCGCGATGGGGCGTCAGGGATTGGTTCGACGGAGGTGAGGCGTCGTGGGGGTTGTGGTCGCAGAGAGTAGTCACCGGTGAGGGTGCAGTGCGCGGTGTGGCGCGCATGGGTGGAGCAACGCCGGGTGGATTGTGCGGGGAGGAGAAGCGGGTGAGTGCGATGGGAAAAAGAAAGGACACGCGTGACGCGACCTGACTGTAGCATCAACCGAATGACATGGAAAATGATTTAGGTCAGGTGAAGGCTGCGTTGATAGGAACCTCAGGGTTGACCGCGCACCACATGTCCCTTTCATGGCTGAAACGGCCACACCCACAAAATCCACACAAACCATATCCTCCCGACTTCTTCACCCCCTCCACGTGTTCTTCTTCCCATATGACTGCTCCCGATGCCGCCCGCACCCGCATGCTCACCGCATCGACACTGGCAGTCGCTGCCGCATCGCCGTCGTCCACGTCGGCCGTCCGCAGCAACTCTCTCGCAGGAAGACCACCATTGAGCATAACTACAAGAGTTTTTCCCTACCTCACGCGTGGTCGCCGCCTCTTCCCCTACCTCGTGCGAGGACGCCCTGACCTTGATGTCAGCGGGAGCACACATGAGTTGTGCCCTCCTCGCAATGTCATGTGATAGGGGTGGTTTTGCGAACCCTCACATGAGGTGGTTGAAAGGGAGGGAGGCGGTGCTCCCACGGGAGGGAAACTGCTGCTGTTCTACAAACCTCTACACTTGGAGGCCCAACACTGTCAAAAATAGAAGCGTGCGTAGACATCACTTATCTTTTTTATTTGGTTGCTTCTGCACTATAGATTTCTTCGGTTTGGTTGATCTCTCACCGATTTCTTCTCAAAACACTCCTGATGGTATGGGCAAACACTGTGATCCGATGTTTGCCAGAACATCGGCTTCATCATTGCTGAATCTGCTCACATGATTTACTTCACACCCATCGAAGGTTTTTTCGAGTTCATTGTATGCATCTCTGTATGCTATCATGTTGTCGTTGACTGCGTCGCAATTGTTCATCACTTGTTGTGCTACCAACTGAGAGTCACCAAAGATTTTCAGGCGCGTTGTGCCTCACGCTTTTGCCATCTTCATCCCATGGAGAAGAGCTTCATATTCTGCTTCATTATTTGATGCGTTGGGGAAGGTCATTCGCAATATATGTCATCTTGTCACCTTGCGGAGAGGTAAGTATCACACATGCTCCCGCTCCTTCTATTCGATTGGACCCGTAAAAATTCATGTGCCAAGTACTCGACAAATCTGGTGGTTCTGTGTTCTAGATTTCCATCCACTATGCTACAAATTCTGGCAAAATATGCGACTTGATTGCTTTTCTCTTTTCATATGTGATGTCCTGAGGGGAAAGTTCTATTCTCCAGAGGGAGACACGTCCCATAGCTTCTGGATTGTTCAAGATATTCGAGAGGGGTGCCTCGTTAACCACTACGATCGGGTGCGCCAAAAAGTAGTGCCTTAACTTCCTTTGCTGACATGAAAACTCCATACGCTAGCTTGTGATAGTGCGGGTACTGTTGTTTAGATGGAGACAAAACTTCACTGAGTAAATACACTCGGCGTTGAACTCCATGGATTTTTCCTTCTTCTTCCCGTTCCACGACGAGGACTGTGCTGACCACCTGTGGTGTGGCAGCGATGTATAACAACTTGTGGTGTCAAAATATGTAATAACCCAGAAAATAGGAACATCGAAGGGTAGATTTAGAAATGGGATGTGCATTTCATCGCAAAACGAGGGAAATTTTCGCGCCTTACTGCAACTAAACCTAAGACGGATCAAGGTTCTCTCTCAATTGCAATTAGGGTTAGGCAATGTGAGTTATGAAATTTTGACATGATCTCTTTTGTATCTTGTTGATTTGGGGAATTGATTTCATTTCACAAGTTATATTGAATTTAAAACTCCAAGAATAAAAGTTAAACAATATAGAATATGAATTATGATTTCATAATTCAAATAAATTTCATAATTCAAACACATTTCATAAATTCAATTCATTTTGAATTTCCAATTGAGTTATAAATACATCAATCATTCATAAATAAAAGATACATACAAAAAATAGAGCTCATAAGTAAAATTTGAGCTTTATTGATAAGACACACACATACAAGGTCTTTACAATATTCTTGATACAAGAATTGAATGAAATATAAACAAATATAAAAATAAGATTACATCATTTGATCCTAAACTAAAATCCTAAACTAATGACTTGGAAGAATTGCTTCCTAGGTCATATTCACCTTCAAAACCTGCAAAACAGAGAGTAAAGCTATACAGGGGGTTAAATAGTAAGTCAGTAACCAGCCAGGGGTGAACCAAGTGTCATTGACACTTGTGTTTGTCCAAAACCATGAACATCACAAGGATAAGATGAAGCAGACCAACCCTGGGCATGGACAGAGGGTTCAAGTTTCACCACAAGGCTTCACAGCTCATGAAGATGCTATGCAAGCAATAGCAGAACACCACAGCTGAGTCACCAGCCAGTCAAGGGTTGTGTGTCACAGCCAGAGAAAAAGTACATCAGGGATAAATAGGGTAGAAACCCTAGAAACCAAGTATCAGTCGACTAGATAACCATTGCAGCAAGCAACAGCCATAGAACAGCAAGAGTGCATCCAGTTCTTGCTCAAGAATAGCACAAGCAACCACAGAAACCATTTATCCAACAAATCCAACCAGCCAAAACTCAACAGAAGCCATGGGAACATGAACAAGACCATCAGGAGCTAGGAGGAGAAGGACAAGTCACAAAACCATCAAGCAACTGCTCCACAGCAGTCAAGCTTAACTATCTAGGAGCTGGAACCAGGTATACCAAGTTCCTGGAGAGGATCTAGTGGATCCAATCCATCGTTCATGCATGGCACAGGTCATGATTTGAGCAGATGCTCAAGGGGTTGATCATCACTTGGTGATAACCAAGGATCACTGGCAGAAAAAGGGAGCCAATAGAACCTAAATCATCCAGATACTATTTACAAGAATAGATGCACAGAAGTGCACACAAGCAAGCACACATGCACAGAAAGCACCAGTAGAAGATTTACAGGTTATAAAAGCTACCAAAGACCACCTAGTGAAACCCTAGCTACTAAACCATCAGAGAAACCCAAGATTTCTTCACAGGCAAGCATAATGGTATTCATAGCATGTATGATGTCCTATTATGCAAGCAGAGATGAGTATCCAACAATGATTAGCCAATTGTATGAGCAAACAATCTATAGCCAAGCTACAGAGGTCACATCAAACATAAATCCATCGATTTAACCAAGTATATAAGCCATCACTATCCAGAAATGGATTCAGACTTGTATCATTTCCAAATTAATTCATGGAAATGCTAAATCATGCACAACAAGGCATTTAATCAACACTGTATAAGTAGTTCATCCATAAATAATTCATTCAAGCATAAATATACAGTAAACCATGCTTGAACAGGATAATAGCATCACTGAGAGGCAACAATCACATGAATCATTGCTTACTAGCAATAGGATCTTGTCCAATGAGCTTTGGACAGCAACAACAACACATACACACACTTTTGTATTTGCCAGAACAAGAATAAGCCACAGTAGTAGCAGATAATTCATTGAAATAGCCAAAGAGTAAGCTAGTAACTAGCTACTAGCATTTAATTAATCAAATGGATCAATTAGATCAAGCCAAGACATAGCAGAGCATCATAAGCATGCAGTGATCCAAGGATTGGATCAACTGAAACCTATACAAGCCATGGGTGCGCATCACTGACACCACAAGTGTCAGTAGTGCAAACCTAGGACAATCACAAGTCCAATAAGCCTATGAATTAACCAGTAAGCATATGAGCAAGTCAATGAGCATAGGAACAAGCCAGTAGGCATATGAACATGAGACAGTAAGCAATTGCACAACATAGAGTCAAGCACAGCACAACACAATGAGCCAGTAGACATAGGTAGAGAATCCAGAGGCTTAGGAGTAGGGCATGTCATGCACAACAACATAGCGAAGACAGTAGCGCAGCAGCATCGCATGAACAACAAGAACAACAGCACAAGCAGTAGCATAGCAAGCACGACCGCATATCAAGCCCAACAGCAGCACCATACACTAGAGGCAGTAGGCACAGATCGAGAAGTAATAGATGGAGAAGAGGAGGTAGAAGAAGCAGAAGGGGTTACCTGGTGGGGGAACAGGTGACAGTAATGGCGGCACAGGCCAGCACGGCGGCGCCAAACCGTGGCCAGGCCCGTGCCAGGCCACGCACCTCACCAGGGAAGGCGGCGAACCACCAGGAACGGTGAGGAAGTGCAGATCAGCGGAGATCGCCACGGATCCATCGGCGTCTGCGAGCACCGCACGCGCGCGCACAAACGAGGACGAGATCGACGAAACCACTCGGACGAGCAGATGCGCCGTCGTGAGCTGCGTCGGTGAGCACCACGGCGTTCCATGGTTCGGCCGGAGATGGCCGGAGCACGGCGGCGACCATGGTGGCGACGCGGTCGCCACCGAATCGCCTAGGGTCAGGGTTAGCGAGCGAAGCGGTGAGCGAGAGAGAGAGAGAGTGGGGGTGGGCCGAGCGGCTCGGTGCCACCGCACCATTTTGGACTGGCCCTGGTGGGCTATCCAAGTGGGCCACCCTGGTGGGCCGGCCCAATTGGGCCATGGGGTATTTTAGTCTTTTCAATTTTTGAAATAACCCCTGAATTCTACCAAATAAAAATAAATGGAAAATACCTCTAAAAATCCAAGAAAAATAAGATTAATGAATAAAAATTGTTCTTAACAAGAATAAAATAAGAAATGAGAATTGTTATACAATTTCAAATTTTGAAATTTTTGAATTCAAATTTAAACTCTAAATTGTAAATTGCAATTTTCCTTGGATTTAAAAATCAAGAAAAATTCAAAATGAATTCAAATAATTATTATTCAAATAATTTCAAAGGGAATTTTATTATTCCAAGTCATTTCTTTTAAAAGTTAAGATTTTCCAAAAAGGGGAAAATCTTAATAATTCAAAATTCATGAATAATTCCAAAATGTGGGAAACCCTATTTTGAAATTCCTTATTTGAAATAAATATTTTCCAAAGGAAAATATCAACTATATTTCATTCTTTTCTTATTAAAGAAATAAAACCATGTTAAAGTACTTAAAGACTTATAAAGTACCGCCAAAGGCACAAATCCTTAACTCAACCCTAAAATTTGTACTAACCATGTGAGGGTAAGGGATTCAACATAAAATAATACATCCATTCATGCATCATTTGGATCTTATAAAATTGTGTTTACCGAACAATGATACTTCTTTACAGAACCCGAGGTTCAGGTTCAATCCCACACTTTGAACTGCATTATCTCGCAGTCACCAGGCAAGTTCACTCTTGCTCATGTCACCTTGATTATTTTATATCAACTTACCGAAAAAGTACTATACTTATCATTCCTGCATTGGAAAGAAAAGGTGACTTTTCCAATTATGAATATGACTATGTGGCGGGCAATGGAACCATGGTATGTGTTGATATGGTGGAGGTTCCATCGCAAGGGTTCTATTAATCTTGGACTAATCACCAATGCTGTCTAGTGATTCTAGCGACATACAATTCGCGTTAACCATAAGATCTATAATAACTCTTGGGAAGTTAGCTGTATCTTTTCCTTCTTGCATATGAACGGACCTGGTGGAGCCTGGCTGGGTGTTGGGGATAACAATGCAGTAGGTTGGGAAATCTTTTAAAATCCTCATCCGTGTGGATGAGAGGCTCTATCGTCTATGAGGGATTGTCCATAGTACACCGGGGGTAAACCGTATGATCGGGAGATGTCTACCGGGGGTGTACGGATGGACAAAAGGGTGGGTATGCAGGGTCGCGGAGAAGGCAGTGATTGGCTTGGATCTTACACCTGGCCCCACACCAAGGAAGTGTGGACGAGAAACGCGTCTCGTTTGGTATCAAGGATAAGTTCTTTTATGGGAAAAGTAACGCACCTCTGCAGAGGGTATCAAACTGTGGTAGTCACTCCTTGTTCCGGGAAGGGAACTACGAACGCGGCAGGAAAGGAACTCCATGAAGTTCTGTTCAACCTGTGAAGACTGGCAGACATAGTTTTCTGAATAAAATAAGCCTTTTGAAGAAATGTTTGCGAAACATGCATTGACCTGAGATTTTCTGATCAATGGTCGTAGCTAGAGCATCAAACACATTTTCCCTTTTGAGCTTGCTGAGTACCTCTGTACTCACTTTCTTTCGACACCCTTGCTAGACTGTGAGAATGAAGTGGAGGCCACTGACGGAGCAACGGAAGGCGACTACGAGCTGGTCTATGAAGAACCTGATCTATCCGGAGGAGTGGAAGGCATGGACTATGGGATAGTCTACGGGCCCGACAACAATGAGGCGGAGTAGTGACATACCCTAGTGTTATAGAGCCGAGCAGCATAGAACTTACCTAAATAAGTTGCTGAGCTCAGTTTACTATTTATGCTGGTTTGTAATGAACTTAAGTAGTATCTTAGGGTGTTCTCATCGGACCTGTGAGAATACCAACTTGTTATGGCTGTGATTGTAATATAATCTCGAATGTTATGACCTGCAATGTTCTGTTGTACCACTCTGAGGGATGTGATATTTGTGAAGAAGTCCCTTCATGAAGATCATATCAACGACTTGTATACTACAAAATGCAGTGGTATGCTGGGTCACCGCAAAATAGTACCCTTTAGATGTTTAAACGCTTCATCTGCTTCTTCGTTCCAGTCGAATTTTTCTCCTTGCTTTATAAGCGCGTAAAAAGGCAGCGCTTTTTCTCCAAATCTTGCGACGAATCTGCTTAAAGCTGTGACTCGCCCCATTAGCTCTTGTATCTCCTTAAGCTTGGTTGGTTTCTTGATCGTCAGGATGGCCTGTATCTTTTCTAGATTTGCTTCAATTCCTCTCGCTGACACCAAGTATCCAAGGAGTTCTCCCGAAGGAACACCAAAGGAACATTTCGTTGGGTTCAGCTTGATGCAGAACTTATCGAGGTGTCAAATGTTTTACGCAGTACATCGATTAAGGATAGCCCTTGTTTTGTCGTGATGACCACGTCATCGATGTATACTTGGACATTCTTGCCAATTTGTGTTGTGAGGCACTTCTGCATCATCCTATGATTTGTTGCTCATGCGTTTTTCACCATGAGCGGCATTGCTCTGTAGAAGAACACGTCGTAGGGGGTTATTAAAACCGCTTTGAATTCATCCTCTTCTTTCAATCGGATCTGGTTGTAACCACATTATGCGTCCAGGAAGGAAAGAAGTTCACAACCTGCCGTGGAGTCGATAATTTGATCGATCCTAGGGAGGGGGGAGTGATCCTTTGGGCACTATTTATTGAGACACGTGAAGTCGACGCACATTCGAAGGACCTCAGTGTTTTTCTTCTAGACCAGCATTGGATTAGCAACCCAAGTTGCCTTAGTTTTTATTTCCTTGATGAACCCACATCGTCTTCAAGTCGATGAATTTCTGACAACATGGCGCAAAGGTTGTCGAATTGGTCTGGCTCTTGGATCCAGATTAAGTGCGTGCTCGACAAGTTCCCTGGGTACTCCTGGCATGTCAGCTGGACACCATGCAAAGATTTCCCAGCGCTCACGGAGGAACTCGACGAGTGCACTTTCCTATGCGCTATCCAGGTTAGCCGTGATGGATATTGTCTTGGGATCTGTCGGGTGAACTTTTACTTCCGTGGAATCCTTAGAGGTGTCGAAAGCTTGCTCTTGGAAGGATCTACCTCCATCTGGCAACACATCATGGTTGGTGGTGAACTTGGTCGCTTCGTACTCCGCTTGCATTCCAAATGACTCGGAAAGCTTGTGAAAATCCATGTCGCACTTATCTGACAGGACGAAACTTCCCTTGACCGCTATTGGGTCCTTAGGTCCAGGAATCCTCCACGATAGATATGTGTAATGCGGTACTACCATGAATCTGGCATACGCGGGTCGTCCCAAGAGGGCATGATATTGTGACGGCCAGTCTATGACCTCGAACTCGAGCTTTTCTTTTCTGAAGTTTTCTACTGTTCCAAACTGCACGTCGAGTGCTATCTTGCCCAAGGGATAAGTTGGTTTCTCGGGTGTTATTCCGTGAAAACGCGTGTCCGTTGGCATCAGATTAGCTAGTGAGATGTTCATCTTTCTCAATGTATCCGCGTAAATAAGGTTTATACTGCTCCCTCCATCGATGAATATTCGAGATACATCATATCCTTCGATAACTGCTAGTAACACCATTGCTGAATGTCCCGACCGTGGCACCTGGGGTGGGTGATCCTCTATGCTGAATCCAGTTGGTTGACCTAACCAATAGTTGGAATAGGTGCTAGCACTGCCACGTTTACCTGCCGAGTAATCAGCTTTTGCGACCTGTTTTACGATCTGCCCTTTTGGATCATTCTTACCGCTCCCTTTGTTTGTGTGAACTCCCCGTCAGTGTTTGGAGGACCCGTAATTTGCAACTGACGTTGGTTTCCATTGGTAATTGCTGCTGGTGGTGGCAATGGCACGTGCACCTCGCTCCTAGGTCCTTGCGCGTATTCCTTCTTGACCTCTTCGGCTTGCGTGTTCTCTGTGGCCCATCGCTGGGCCTAAAGCGTTCGACAATCCTCTTGGAGGTGACCTGATTGTCTCCTCCCTTCAGAAACTATGTAGAAATGCATCCGGCATGGTCCATTCAAGATTTCCTCGGGTGACATATTGATGGTCGTGGATACCTAGGCCGATTACTTTGCCTGCTAGAATTTGGTGTGTCTCTATTGTAATTTCATTGCTCATTTCTCCTGCAATAATCGTCACGATGGTTGCTACCATTATTACTGAGGAAGCTAGCCGAAACTTGGCTGGGACCGTCGTATTGCACAAAGCTACGGAACCGTCGCCTATGTTGGTTGTTCTTTCTGTTGCGATCTTCTTCGGGTGAGCGAGGCCGTTTATTCTGGACATCATCTTCTCCATCAGCCCATCTATTTGTTGTTTCCATCAGCTCTGCCACCATTCTCGAGTTAGATCTTTGCAGTTCTTCCACGAGGTCCCTTATGCGGATGCCTCCGATGAATGCGTCGATTGCCCTTTCATCAGACACATGCTCATCTGAGTTTTTTATAAGACTCCACCGCTGGATGTATGCTCGCATTGACTCGCCTGATTTTTGCGTGCAAGTTCAGCTGGTCGATTGATGCTGATTTTTTATAGGTGGACATGAAGTTCTGCATAAACAGGTTCTCGAAATTTTCCCAACTATCTATGGATCCCGGCAACTTCCTCATCCAAGATCTTGCGGCTCCGCTGAGATGGACGTGAATGCTTTGCATGACCATCGCTTTCGTGCCACCCATTAGCTTAACCGTTTCCAGATAGTCAACAAGCCAATCTTCTGGACCTTGAAGTCCGTTGAACTTTTTGTAACTATCGGGTTGTTTAAAACTAGTAGGTACTCAAGTCTTACGAACCCTACGGGTAAAGCAAGGGAGTCCACATAGTTCCTCTTCACTTTCTTCTGTTGTTTAGCGATTTTATCGGCTTCTATTTTCTTGGCCTCTTTCTTCTCGCACTCTGTCGACCCGAGCCTGGGCCGTGGTGTTCCTCGCATTACCTTCTCTCTGGATGTCTCAAGTTGCCGCCACTGTGCATCGATGACTATGTTGTCTTGGACTATTACGGCGTGGAGAGCTTGCGGGTTGTTGTATTACTTCTCTCCCAGCTATTGCTGCTCCCATAACACCAATTCCTGCCATAGCAGTTTGGTATAAAGATGCTCGAGGATCGCCCTGAGGTGGCCTGGTTGCCATCAGGTATGCGTGTGTTGCCATGTATCCTGCTTCTGGCGTTTTGGGTATCATGTGTCCTCTCGTATCTATCGACATAAAGGACATGTCAAGATTTTGGACCAGATTTTCTCGCTCAGCTTCGGGTATGCCTGCCATCTGAGATCTTGCTCTTCCGCGATGGTCTCTTTGGTTGTTTGCTGAATTCCTCGAGTGCGCGCTCAGGTTGGCTGTGCGTTCGCTAGAAGCATGCTGCCGATGCTTGTGTTGGCATCGGCTCTATGTCGTTTATAGCCCTTGAGGCTCTGGCCAAGCAGCTTGAGGCAGCTGCACCTTCTCTCTTGGTTGGGCTCCAACATACTTATTTCCTCTTCCCCTCGTGAGATCTGTGGGATCAACATAGGGGTTGCCTAGTTCGTCGAAAGCCTCAGATTGCTCATCTTCTTCTACCTCGCAACCCGACGCCGTGAACACATAGATTTGATGGTATGTCGAGTTTGCACTATCATCGAGTTCTTGATGCGTTATGCTAAGATTAGCACCCGCGCATTATGCATACGATAGGTGACACCGTCGCATAGATCAGCGAAGACCTCCCTGCCAGCAGTGAAGTTGGTGTTGTTGGTGAAGTCGATGTTGGTGAAGCTCTCGGAGTCCCTATCTTGGGATAGATCGGTTTCTGTGGCCGACCCGAAAGTCATCCCGCCGAATAGATCGACGAGTTTTCCGCTGTCAACGGGCTTAGTGATGCATGGTGGCAAGACTTCCTCGTCGCCTAACTCAACAGATGATGCTGACGATCCCGAGGAAAAAGGCTCGGCCGCGGACTGTCCCAAAAAAATTGGTGCCAAAAAACGGTGTGATCCTTCTTTTCCGACGAGGAAACGGAAACTCCCTAACATCATCTCCGTTGCTTCTTCCAAGTTGCCATATTCATTCAAACGGGCGGGAGGGTGATGAACAAAATCGACAAGACCAGATTGGATCTGTTTACCTCCATCCATCGCATTGCTTGCCGCCGATGATGATGATGACTATGCCATCGAGATCTGATGTCTACGGATGCTTCTATTCTTGTAGACAGTGTTGGGCCTCCAAGAGTAGAGGTTTGTAGAACAGCAGCAAGTTTCCCTTAAGTGGATCACCCAAGGTTTATCGAACTCAGGGAGGAAGAGGTCAAAGATATCCCTCTCAAGCAACCCTGCGATCACAATGCAAGAAGTCTCTTGTGTCCCCAACACACCTAATACACTTTTCAGATGTATAGGTGCCCTAGTTCGGCGAAGAGATGGTAAAATACAAGTAGTATGGATGTATATGAATGGTAATAGCAATCTGAATAAAATATGGCAGCGAGTAAACATGCAACAGAACAGTAAATAAACGGAGTTTCGATGCTTAGAAATAAGGCCTAGGGATCATACTTTCACTAGTGGACACTCTCAACATTGATCACATAATAAAACCACTCTACACTCTCTTGTTGGATGATGAACACCACTAATTGCGTAGGGCTACAAGAGCACCTCAATGCCGGAGTTAACAAGCTCCACAACATTCGATGTTCATATTTAAATAACCTTAGAGTGCATGATAGATCATTGCAATTACACCAAGTACTAACATAGCATGCACACTCGTCACCATCACACTATGAAGGAGGAATAGATCACATCAATACTATCATAGCAATAATTAACTTCATAATCTACAAGAGATTACAATCATAACCTACACCAAGTACTACATGATGCACACACTGTCACCGTTACACCATGGAGGAGGAATAGAGTACTTTAATAACATCACTAGAGTAACACATAGATGAATAGTGCTACAAAACTCATATGAATCTCAATCATGTAAGGCAACTCATGAGATCATTGTATTGCAGTACATAGGAGAGAGATTAACCACATAGCTACCGGTACAGCCCTTAGCCTCGATGGAGAACTACTCCCTCCTCATGGGAGACAAGCAGCGTTGATGAAGATGGCGGTGGTGTCGATGGAGGAGCCTTCCGGGGGCACTTCCCCGTCCCGGCGGCATGCCGGAACAGAGACTCCTGTCCCCCAGATCTTGGCTTCCCGATGGCGGCGGCTCTGGAAGGTTTCTCGTACCGTGGCTTTTTGTATCGAGGTTTTAGGTCAGGGACCTTTAAATAGGCGAAGAGGCAGAGTCGGAGGGCTGACGGGGTGGTGACACAATAGGGGGGCGCGGCCCAGGCCCTGGCCGCGCCGCCCTATCATCTGGGCCCACCAGGGCTCCCCTCTGGTGTCTCTCGGGTGTTCTGGAAGCTTCGTGGAAAAATAGGATGCTGGGCATTGATTTCGTCCGATTCCGAGAATATTTCCTTACTAGGATTTCTGGAACCAAAAACAGCAGAAAACAACAACTGGCCCTTCGGCATCTCGTCAATAGGTTAGTTCCGGAAAACGCATAAATATGACATATAATGTGTATAAAACATGTGAGTATCATCATAAAAGTAGCATGGAACATAAGAAATTATAGATACGTTTGAGACGTATCAAGCATCCCCAAGCTTAGTTCCTACTCGCCCTCGAGTAGGTAAACGATAACAAGGATAATTTCTGAAGTGACATGCTATCATAATCTTGATCAATACTATTGTAAAGCACATGAGATGAATGCAGCGATTCGAAACAATGATGAAGATAATGAGTAAACAAATGAATCATATAGCAAAGACTTTTCATGAATAGTACTTTCAAGACAAGCATCAATAAGACTTGCATAAGAGTTAACTCATAAAGCAATAGATTCAAAGTAAAGGTATTGAAGCAACACAAAGGATGATTAAGTTTCAGCAATTTCTTTCAACTTGTAACATGTATATCTCATGGATAGTTGTCAACATAAAGCAATATAACAAGTGCAATAAGTAAACATGTAAGAATCAATGCACACAGTTGATACAAGTGTTTGCTTCTAAGATAGAAAGAATGGGTAAACTGACTCAACAATAAAGTAGAAGATAGGCCCTTCGCAGAGGGAAGCATTGATTACTATATTTGTGCTAGAGCTTTTCATTTTGAAAACAAGAAATAATTTTGTCAACGGTAGTAATAAAGCATATGTGTTATGTATAATATATCTTATAAGTTGCAAGCCTCATGCATAGTGTACCAATAGTGCTCGCACCTTGTCCTAATTAGCTCGGATTTACACGGATTATCATTGCATAGCATATGTTTCAACCAAGTGTCACAAAGGGGTACCTCTATGCCGCCTGTACAAAGGTCTAAGGAGAAAGCTCGCATTGGATTTCTCGCTTTTGATTATTCTCAACTTAGACATCCATACCGGGACAACATAGACAACAGATAATGGACTCCTCTTTAATGCATAAGCATTCAACAACAATTAAAATTCTCATAAGAGATTGAGGATTAGTTGCCCACACTGAAACTTCCACCATGAACCATGGCTTTAGTTAGCGGCCCAATGTTCTTCTCTAACAGTATGCATACTCAAACCATTTGATCATGAAAATCGCCCTTACTTCAGACAAGACGAACATGCATAGCAACTCACATGATATTCAACAAAGGTAAAAGAGTTGATGGCGTCCCCGTAAACATGGTTACCGCTCAACAAGCAACTTATTAAGAAATAAGACACATAAGTACATATTCTTCACCACAATAGTTTTTAAGGCTATTTGTCCCATGAGCTATATATTGCAAAGACAAAGAATAGAAATTTAAAGGTAGCACTGAAGTAATTTACTTTGGAATGGCGGAGAAATACCATGTGGTAGGTAGGTATGGTGGATACAAATGGCATAGTATTTGGCTCAAGGATTTGGATGCATGAGAAGAATTCCTCTAAATACAAGGCTAGGCTAGCAAGGTTGTTTGAAGCAAACTCAAGTATAAAAGGTGCAGCAAAGCTCACATATGAACATATTGTAACTATTATAAGACTTTACTTTGTCTCCTTGTTGTTCAAACACCTCAACCAGAAAATATCTAGACTCTAGAGATCAATCATGCAAACCAAATTTTAACAAGCTCTATGTAGTTATTCATTAATAGGTGCAAAGTACATGATGCAAGAGCTTAAACATGATTGTCAACACCCGGATTTTTAAGTCCAGATGCCTATTATGCCATTCCTCGCAATCCCAGGAATATTGTTTTTGCGAGACATAATAGATTGATATCACAACACATCATTCATTACAACACATAATCGTCTTACAAATAAAGGATCACATGATCCGAGTCTCATTACAATAATAGAGGTTCTATTTATTCATTACATAACACATAGCGGAAGCGAAAGTAGCGTAGTAGTAGTCCATCTATTCCACATGCAACTCGTTGACGTCGAGAGTGATCCTAGTTGTCGTAGACGTCCCGATGTCCTTCTTCCGGGTTCTCGTACTCATCTTCATAGTCCGGCCATTTGAATAGCCAGGGGACACAGCTCGTGAGTACTTCAAAGTACTCGCAAACTAATACTAAGGTAAATACTATCAACTATAATAAGGGGGTTCTATGCTCTAGTTTCATTTGCATAAAGCCAGTTTTATTTCATAAACACTTTAATAATCAAAGCCTCTTCATTTGCTTAACTAACTCAAGTGGGAACATTAGTGTAATTCCCACAACTCAGTTGTGATTCAAAGTCAAAGTCACCTTTCAATTCAAATCACAAGTCACCATTCCTATTTTTAGAAAAGTTCTGATGACGGAACAGTATGGCCTTTCCAACTGTCCATAACCGAGGACGCGGCTATTCGAATAGGTTTAACTCTGCAGAGGTTGTACGCTTGTGCCACAACAATTGCAATAGTTCGTCAGGGTAACTGGCCCTGATTTATCGTACGCAGTACGCGAACTACCAATCCTAACCTTTCATTTACATATGATAGTATAGGCACCTCTCCCCATGAGCTTGGCCTCCCAGTGAAAACACGCGGTCAACCTGGGAACTGCACAGGGCTTGGGCCGGACATTCACCTCATTTCACATCATTCCTTCTGTAGAGGCAGCCTCAAGCATAACCCCGATGACGCTTGTTCAGAGGGAACCCATACTAAAATACATAAGTTTCCAGCTAAGCCTTACCCAGATTCAGGTATTGTGGGGGTACTTGTAAAATTGGAATGGTATCGCATCCAAACCCAACCATCAGTGTTTTTGTAAAATTCACCAAGTCATTCACCAGTCATATTCACCTTCAAAAATCTCTCAATAGAATGACTCATCATTCCAAGGTTTTCAAAGTCATTATAATTCACAAGTTCCCAAATAGAGTAGTCACTTTTAATATTGAGCACTAGCCACTAGTTATGAGGGGTGCTAAGTATCTTGGAGCTTGCTAGGCTAAGTGTGATTCTCTTGTACTACTCTATAACTCAACTAAGTGAATCATAAATCAAAAAGTAACTTTGATAAATAAAATCAAATAAAGCTTGTAAGGTAAAAACTTGGGATAGGTTCATAAGGTAAAAATGTAATGGTGCCTTGCTCTTGTAGAGCTTTGCACTTTGCAAGAATATAAACTTGCAACCAAAATGGTTTGCATTAGTCTAGCTTGCATTGGTAATAGCTTGCCTTGGTTGGTGATGTGATCAAAGTTCTCTTGCTCTTCCTCTTGGTAGAAGACCTCTTCCTCTTGATAGTCCCCGGTACTAGCGTCTATAGATGAATACGAGGTACACAATCACCAAACAATACTTACATGCTAGACTAAAACACACAAAAGGGTTCACACAACTTATTCTAACATCAATTCAAGCATGGTATGGTGAGTTACTTGGTTTGTTCTTATTTAAGAGAAGAATAATTTCCTCTCATTAGGAGCATTTATTTGATTTGCTATTTAAGTCTTTGGAGAAAATAATTTCCTCTCATTAAATCCTATCAAGATTTAATCTCCACAAATAATAATAAGGTATGAAATATAAGTTGACCCAGGTCAACCTTTCATATCTATTATGAGGGAGTAATAATTTAAATGGGGTGCTACACCTCATATAATTTAAAACTAACATCTAAATGATTTAAAATCTCTAAGTAACCAAGCATGAGGCTTATTAGACCAAGGTCAGTACCTCTATTTTAATTACTTAGGATCACAATTTAAATGAGAGAGAAGCTCCCATACTATTTAAATAAGTTTATGTGTATGTGTTAAATGGACTAGAAATGGATCCATAGCCATTATTTGAATCTAGTCCATGATCATGCAAAACAACTATGCTATATTTTTTGCATAAACAATTAGATTATGTCAAATGTGAATTATTAGAGTTGGAATCAACTCAAAATCATTTATAGATAATTTTTAGTATTTATTTGAAGTTAGAAAAGGCCCTGCCTTGTTATTTTTATCATTTGAATTTTATTACGAATTTGGACATGAGGCCAGTGGCATTATTTAGATAATTTCATGAGCTTTCCAAATATATAAAATTTGTTAAATTTGGTGTAGTATATTTCAAACTATTCAAATTTGCAGTGGGCAGCAGTATTGGATTTGAACAAAATAGATTAAATCATATTTGATTTACTGGGCCACGCGGGAAAACAGAATGGGCCAGGACGAGGGGAGACGAGCTGGGCTGGCCCAACTAGCGCTGCCCACGCCACGGGCCGTCTGACGGAGTGGGGCCTGCGCGTCAGTGGGTCTTAACGACCGAAACGGTATCCACTCACCTGTGCCGTGCGATCAGAAGCTGATCCGACGGTCGACCGTCGTCGTCGTCGACAGGGGAGGAGGGCGTGCTGCGACGGCGAGGTAGGGGGTCGGCGGCTTGATGGAGCTCCGGCGAGGGGCGGCGCTGGTTCGAGGAGAGGTTGTAGATGACGAGGAGTTGAATGGTGGTCGCGGCGTCGCTTGGGGTGGCCTAAATCGAAGGGTGGTTCTCGCGGCGGACTCCGGCGATCGACGTCTCGATTGGAGCGTTCTACCGTGCAATGTGGATGAGAGAGGGATTGAGGAGGCTCGGGAAGGAGGAGTGGAGCGAGTTTGGTGTGGAAGGAGAAGGCTGAGGGGGTCTCTTTTTATAGCGGGGGAGGTGGCCGGCGGATGCTCGTGAGGTCGACGGTGGGCTCGACGCTTCGGCGATCGAAGGGGCAAGCTATGGAGCGCATCTTGTAGGCGACGTCTAGGCGGAGCTAGCGCGCGTGATGGCGCGTCCAAAGATGGTCTGTGGCGTGCTAGCAATGATGGCGTCCTCGCAGTACCGTGGCGGAAGGTCTTGATCATGGCGGTGGCTACGGTGCAGGGGCAGGCCTGGGAGCGTGTCTAGTGTGTAGAGGGGGGGGGGGAGTAGATGCTCAACGCCTGGGTAGGGCTGCAGGGGGAGGACGGCGTCGTTCGAGTGCTTGACGTACTGGCGTGGCCAGTGCGCGGTCACCGCGTCGACTGGCATGGTTTTGGGCGTACAGGGCGTGCGTGTTCTGGCCAGTAGCGTGCGTCCCTTTGCTCCAATCGTGTATGATCATGATCATCCTTGTCAGGGGATTCTCCAGGACAAAGTTTGGGTGAGAGAGAGAGGCCAGAGAACGAGAGGGCAACGGTGGCCGGCTTGTGCATGGCAAGGTGAAAAGGATCATCTCCTCACTTTAACCAGCACCAGCAAGGACATGGCTCGATGCAGAGGGTGCAGAGGAGCAACATCATCACAAGATAAAGATGGTTTAGCCTAAAATCCAGTGGGTAATGAGGTGTATTGCAATTCTGGAATATTGCCTGCCAAGTGCTCGACACAATGGCCGCAAGAAAATTCTTTTTAAAATTTGAAATTCTTTTTGGTGCACTTCATTCATATCATTAAAGAGCAAGAATGGTGGTGGTGGTGGTGGATTTGGTTAAGGTTTGTGAGATTTCAAAAATGGGGTTGATCTTCACATAGTTTCAAAGTCTTCACTTGTCACCTCTCTACTGGTCAACCTGGTCAACATTAGCATGTGTGGTCAACATGAAAGTTGTTCACTTTCATATGGTCTTGGATGACATGGCAATAGTTGACCAATTTTGGTTGAAGACAAGTCAAAGCCAGAGGGGTAAAGAGGGGGTCATGTTAAAAATCACACAAGTGACCATCATCACATGTGAGATGGTTTTGAGATTTCCTTTGCTTTGATTCTTGTTTCTTTGATGCAATTGTGTTTGTTTTTGTTATATAAGAGTTTTAGAAACCATAGATGGAGCTATGGTGGCCTTTGGTGAAGGTTTGCAAAATTGGTGCTATGTGTATGTGAGTAAAAATGGAATTATCTCACCATTTGAATTCTCTCCATTTGATTTGACTTTTCTTGACTCTAATGTGGTTCTTATTAGTTTAGAAACATTTTAAGACCATTTAAACCAATTCAAATGGTCTTGTTCAAAGTTTTGCAAATTTGGCCTTAATACATAAGAGATGAGGTGTCAAATTTTACTAAACTTGTAAAAGGGTTGATCTTGCTTTACTTGGACATGGGTTAGGGTCAATTTAGTGTTATATTAGGTTGAGAGATGGTTTCACATCATTTGGTCAAGGTTTGGAGTCATAGGGCCAAATTTGGTGAAAAGGGTTATGTGTCACATATGCCTCTATGCATATGTTGTATTTGAATTTTAATTTGACTTGGCTTGACCCAAATGAGTTTGTGGAGTGTTGAGATGGTATATAGGGGTGATCCAACCATTCACAACCAGTCCTAGGGTCAATCTTCTCAAATTCACAAATTTGCCTTTTACTCTCATATGCCTCTATGGCATTTTTAGTTTCTTTTGTTTCACTTTGGTTTTGGTTTGATAGGTGCTAGATAGGGTGTATGAAGGTTTTCAAAACCTCTAAGCAAGTATAAAAGCTTAGGGTAAAGATTTATAGAAATAGCCATAGGCACATATGCCTTTTTCTTATTTAATATCCTTTTATTTTATTTTAACTAGGATGGTGAAAAGAGGGGTGAGGTTTAGGGTTTTAGATCACTTCAAATACTAATAACAAGCAATCATGGCAATAGCACAAGAATTAAGCAAGATCACTATGTATCAAACTTAATTTAATAAAAGTTTTTGTTGGTTCCAAAATTTGGAACTAGGGAAATTCATTTGTTTTGTTTTGAATTTTTGGGATGTTACAAACCCTTCCCCCTTAAACAAATCTCGTCCCGAGATTTTAAGAAAAGTTAGGTTCCTAAGAGAGATTGAGCATTTTATTAACAGGGAGACATACTTGGCATGGTCTGGGGTGCTTCCTGGGCTTCAGTGGCAGTCATGTGGTAGAGACGGCCGTTGTTGTTGTTCTGGTTCCTTCTACCGGCGAAGCGGCGCTGTTGCTGGGCAGGTGCAGCAGGGTTGGCGGCAATCTTGGCAAGCTTCTTGGGGCACTCATTGGAGTAGTGACCCACAACTCCACATTCATAGCAGTTCACAGTTGACTTGTCTTTGGGGATGACGGGGGTAGCATTGCTTCCAGTCCTTGGGGCAGTATTGGTGTTGTTGTTGTTTCCATTGTTGTTGCTGTTGTTGGGGTGGTTGTTGTGGTGGCTGTTGTTGTTGTTGCCTCCGGTCTTCGGGGGTCCTCCGTTGTTGTTGGTGTAGTTGGGGCGATAATTCTGAGCAGGGGGCTGGTTGTGTCTTGGGGTGAATCCTCCAGAGGAGTTGTTGCGGTACTTCCGGGTATGGTGGGGTCCA
This sequence comes from Lolium rigidum, assembly GCF_022539505.1. Lineage (NCBI taxonomy): Eukaryota > Viridiplantae > Streptophyta > Magnoliopsida > Poales > Poaceae > Lolium > Lolium rigidum. The sequence goes on from NC_061508.1 coordinate 65,176,255, forward strand.
TTCCGGTTCATCATTCTCGCGCTTGCGGTTCTCGTTGGCCTCGATGCGGCTTTCCTTCCATCCGTATGGCTGAGTCTACGAGGGCTTCCAAGTCGGCGAACGGAATGTTCACTAACACAGTCTCGCATCTCGTCGTGTAGTCCGTTCAGGAATCTTTCCTTTCTCTTTTCATTGGTGTCGGTCTCATCCGGGGCGTACCTTGACAGAGTGAGAAACCTTTCGCGGTATTCCACCACGGACATTTTTCCTTGCTTGAGTTCACGGAACTCGTCTCTCATTTTCTTGATCAGTCCTTGGGGCACATGATATTTGCTAAACTTCAGCTTGAAGTCTTCCCAGGTCATCATCTGTCCCGCATTCATTGCACGGGCACTTGTCCACCAGGCTCTGGCAGGTCCTGATAGGTAGTGGGTGGCAAACAGTACTTTTTCTGCGGCTTCAACTCCCGCAACTTCGAGGTTGTTCTCCATGGTCTGGAGCCAGTCATCATCATCAAGGGGCTCTTCAGTCTTGTTGAATATCGGAGGGTTGGTGTGCTGAAAGTTCTTCAGCTTCGATCCAGGGTGATCGTGGTTTCCATGGCCTTGATTGTTCAGAGCTATCTGTTGTAGTGCAGCAATGTTTGCTTGGCGTTCAGCTCTCTCGGCTTCTCGGTCTGCCATCATTGTCTGCAGCAGTTGCATCATGGCATCCTGGGTGGCGTTGCGGGTTGGTGGGGCCATCTGAACATTGAGGTAGATGCTAAGATAAGAGGGAAATTTCTATGGTTTGTTTGGTAAAAAAAAATTCATAATATTGAAAACTTGAGTAGTGTTGCGGGGGTAAAAACCAACAACACTTTTTCATTCATACCAAGCATCATACATTACAAATCTAACACACCGGTGGTTTGAAGAACCATTCATCGCTCTACGATACAAGGGGATCCCGATACAACTCACACATACGAAAGTGCTTTAAATGATACTACTCTTCGTGGGGAATACTTCGTCTTCACGGGTAATGTGCTTGGCGAAAAGCGAGGGCGTTGTCCAACTCCTTGCGGGTCTTGTACAGCATGAAGTCGAGGTGTGCTACATAGTGGTTCATGTCCGTGTGCGGGGGCATGGTCATCGGTCTTCCGGTGGGGTCATGTCTTGGGTAGTAGATGAAGCGGGTATTCTTGAGCTTGTTGATATTCTGTCCGCACAGACGGGCAATTGCTTCTTGCATAGCTCTGACTAGTCCTTCCTTCCAAGTGCTTCCCGTTACAGAAAACTAGATGGTTTCCCATATTGGGGCTCCGAGCTTTCCTCTCAATCTACAGTAACTTCCCACCGAGGTGGTCCTCCGGATGGATTGTTGAGGGGTATTCCGAAGAACTCGGGATACGGGCGTCCTAAATACTCAACCAGTTGTTTCAAATCCTTCTCGAACATGAGGTTTCCTCCGTGGCCAAGCTGATAAGACTTGCAGGTGTACTCCATCTGTGAAGCATTTTGATGAGTAAGTTAGAGAAGTGTGTCAAACTTTTATGTAGTAGTATAAGAAGAATAGAGCATAACTTTCTTATTTTGAAGAAGATCTCAATGATAAGAGGGAGAATAAGTTTTTCATAAATAGTCACTTCATTTGTTTTGAAACTAAATTTTTCAGACGTCCATTCTAACTAGGGTCTCCTAAGGTTAACAATGGCTCTGATACCAACTTGTCAACACCCGGATTTTTAAGTCCAGATGCCTATTATGCCATTCCTCGCAATCCCAGGAATATTGTTTTTGCGAGACATAATAGATTGATATCACAACACATCATTCATTACAACACATAATCGTCTTACAAATAAAGGATCACATGATCCAGTCTCATTACAATAATAGAGGTTCTATTTATTCATTACATAACACATAGCGGAAGCGAAAGTAGCGTAGTAGTAGTCCATCTATTCCACGAGCAACTCGTTGACGTCGGGAGTGATCCTAGTTGTCGTAGACGTCCCGATGTCCTTCTTCCGGGTTCTCGTACTCATCTTCATAGTCTGGCCATTTGAATAGCCAGGGACACAGCCGTGAGTACTTCAAAGTACTCGCAAACTAATACTAAGGTAAATACTATCAACTATAATAAGGGGGTTCTAAGCTCTAGTTTCATTTGCATAAAGCCAGTTTTATTTCATAAACACTTTAATAATCAAAGCCTCTTCATTGGCTTAACTAACTCAAGTGGGAACATTAGTGTCATTCCCACAACTCAGTTGTGATTCAAAGTCAAAGTCACCTTTCAATTCAAATCACAAGTCACCATTCCTATTTTTAGAAAAGTTCTGATGACGGAACAAGTATGGCCTTTCCAACTCGTCCATAACCGAGGACGCGGCTATTCGAATAGGTTTAACTCTGCAGAGGTTGTACGCTTGTGCCACAACAATTGCAATAGTTTGTCGAGGTAATCGGCCCTGATTTATCGTACGCGATGACGCGAACTACCAATCCTAACCTTTCATTTACATATGCTAGTATAGGCACCTCTCCCCATGAGCTTGGCCTCCCAGAGTGAAAACACGCGGTCAACTCCGGGAACTGCACAGGGCTTGGGCCGGACATTCACCTCATTTCACATCATTCCTTCTGTAGAGGCAGCCTCAAGCATAACCCCGATGACGCTTGTTCAGAGGGAACCCATACTAAAATACATAAGTTTCCAGCTAAGCCTTACCCAGATTCAGGTATTGTGGGGGTACTTGTAAAATTGGAATGGTATCGCATCCAAACCCAACCATCAGTGTTTTTGTAAAATTCACCAAGTCATTCACCAGTCATATTCACCTTCAAAAATCTCTCAATAGAATGACTCATCATTCCAAGGTTTTCAAAGTCATTATAATTCACAAGTTCCCAAATAGAGTAGTCACTTTTAATATTGAGCACTAGCCACTAGTTATGAGGGGTGCTAAGTATCTTGGAGCTTGCTAGGCTAAGTGTGATTCTCTTGTACTACTCTATAACTCAACTAAGTGAATCATAAATCAAAAAGTAACTTTGATAAATAAAATCAAATAAAGCTTGTAAGGTAAAAACTTGGGATAGGTTCATAAGGTAAAAATGTAATGGTGCCTTGCTCTTGTAGAGCTTTGCACTTTGCAAGAATATAAACTTGCAACCAAAATGGTTTGCATTATTCTAGCTTGCATTGGTAATAGCTTCCCTTGGTTGGTGATGTGATCAAAGTTCTCTTGCTCTTCCTCTTGGTAGAATACCTCTTCCTCTTGATAGTCCCTGGTACTAGCGTCTATAGATGAATACGAGGTACACAATCACCAAACAATACTTACATGCTAGACTAAAACACACAAAAGGGTTCACACAACTTATTCTAACATCAATTCAAGCATGGTATGGTGAGTTACTTGGTTTGTTCTTATTTAAGAGAAGAATAATTTCCTCTCATTAGGAGCATTTATTTGATTTGCTATTTAAGTCTTTGGAGAAAATAATTTCCTCTCATTAAATCCTATCAAGATTTAATCTCCACAAATAATAATAAGGTATGAAATATAAGTTGACCCAGGTCAACCTTTCATATCTATTATGAGGGAGTAATAATTTAAATGAGGTGCTACACCTCATATAATTTAAAACTAACATCTAAATGATTTAAAATCTCTAAGTAACCAAGCATGAGGCTTATTAGACCAAGGTCAGTACCTCTATTTTAATTACTTAGGATCACAATTTAAATGAGAGAGAAGCTCCCATACTATTTAAATAAGTTTATGTGTATGTGTTAAATGGACTAGAAATGGCTCCATAGCCATTATTTGAATCTAGTCCATGATCATGCAGAACAACTATGCTATATTTTTGCATAAACAATTAGATTATGTCAAATGTGAATTATTAGAGTTGGAATCAACTCAAAATCATTTATAGATAATTTTTAGTATTTATTTGAAGTTAGAAAAGGCCCTGCCTTGTTATTTTTATCATTTGAATTTTATTACGAATTTGGACATGAGGCCAGTGGCATTATTTAGATAATTTCATGAGCTTTCCAAATATATAAATTTTTTTAAATTTGGTGTAGTATATTTCAAACTATTCAAATTTGCAGTGGGCAGCAGTATTGGATTTGAACAAAATAGATTAAATCATATTTGAATTACTGGGCCACGCGGGAAAACAGAATGGGCCAGGACGAGGGGAACCGAGCTGGGCTGGCCCAACTAGCGCTGCCCACGCCACGGGCCGTCTGACGGAGTGGGGCCTGCGCGTCAGTGGGTCTTAACGACCGAAACGGTATCCACTCACCTGTGCCGTGCGATCAGAAGCTGATCCGACGGTCGACCGTCGTCGTCGTCGACAGGGGAGGAGGGCGTGCTGCGACGGCGAGGTAGGGGGTCGGCGGCTTGACGGAGCTCCGGCGAGGGGCGGCGCTGGTTCGAGGAGAGGTTGTAGATGACGAGGAGTTGAATGGTGGTCGCGGCGTCGCTTGGGGTGGCCTAAATCGAAGGGTGGTTCTCGCGGCGGACTCCGGCGATCGACGTCTCGATTGGAGCGTTCTATCGCGCAATGTGGATGAGAGAGGGATTGAGGAGGCTCGAAGGAGGAGTGGAGCGAGTTTGGTGTGGAAGGAGAAGGCTGAGGGGGTCTCTTTTTATAGCGGGGGAGGTGGCCGGCGGATGCTGTGAGGTCGACGGTGGGCTCGACGCTTCTGGCGATCGAAGGGGCAAGCTATGGAGCGCATCTTGTAGGCGACGTATAGGCGGAGCTAGCGCGCGTGATGGCGCGTCCAAAGATGGTATGTGGCGTGCTAGCAATGATGGCGTCCTCGCAGTACCGTGGCGGAAGGTCTTGATCATGGCGGTGGCTACGGTGCGTGGGACAGTGCCCGGGAGCGTGTCTAGTGTGTAGAGGGCGGCGAGTAGATGCTCAACGCCCGGGTAGGGCTGCAGGGGGAGGACGGCGTCGTTCGAGTGCTTGACGCATGCGGCGTGGCCGGTGCGCGGTCACCGCGTCGACTGGCATGGTTTTGGGCGTACAGGGCGTGCGTGTTCTGGCCAGTAGCGTGCGTCCCTTTGCTCCAATCGTGTATGATCATGATCAGCCTTGTCAGGGGATTCTCCAGGACAAAGTTTGGGTGAGAGAGAGAGGCCAGAGAACGAGAGAGCAATGGTGGCCGACTTGTGCATGGCAAGGTGAAAAGGATCATCTCCTCACTTTAACCAGCACCAGCAAGGACATGGCTCGATGCAGAGGGTGCAGAGGAGCAACATCATCACAAGATAAAGATGGTTTAGCCTAAAATCCAGTGGGTAATGAGGTGTATTGCAATTCTGGAATATTGCCTGCCAAGTGCTCGACACAATGGCCGCAAGAAAATTCTTTTTAAATTTGAAATTCTTTTTGGTGCACTTCATTCATATCATTAAAGAGCAAGAATGGTGGTGGTGGTGGTAGATTTGGTTAAGGTTTGTGAGATTTCAAAAATGGGGTTGATCTTCACATAGTTTCAAAGTCTTCACTTGTCACCTCTCTACTGGTCAACCTGGTCAACATTAGCATGTGTGGTCAACATGAAAGTTGTTCACTTTCATATGGTCTTGGATGACATGGCAATAGTTGACCAATTTTAGTTGAAGACAAGTCAAAGCCAGAGGGGTAAAGAGGGGGTCATGTTAAAAATCACACAAATGACCATCATCACATGTGAGATGGTTTTGAGATTTCCTTTGCTTTGATTCTTGTTTATTTGATGCAATTGTGTTTGTTTTTGTTATATAAGAGTTTTAGAAACCATAGATGGAGCTATGGTGGCCTTTGGTGAAGGTTTGCAAAATTGGTGCTATGTGTATGTGAGTAAAAATGGAATTATCTCACCATTTGAATTCTCTCCATTTGATTTGACTTTTCTTGACTCTAATGTGGTTCTTATTAGTTTAGAAACATTTTAAGACCATTGAAACCAATTCAAATGGTCTTGTTCAAAGATTTGCAAATTTGGCCTTAATACATAAGAGATGAGGTGTCAAATTTTACTAAACTTGTAAAAGGGTTGATCTTGCTTTACTTGGACATGGGTTAGGGTCAATTTAGTGTTATATTAGGTTGAGAGATGGTTTCACATCATTTGGTCAAGGTTTGGAGTCATAGGGCCAAATTTGGTGAAAAGGGTTATGTGTCACATATGCCTCTATGCATATGTTGTATTTGAATTTTAATTTGACTTGGCTTGACCCAAATGAGGTTGTGGAGTGTTGAGATGGTATATAGGGGTGATCCAACCATTCACAACCAGTCCTAGGGTCAATCTTCTCAAATTCACAAATTTGCCTTTTACTCTCATATGCCTCTATGGCATTTTTAGTTTCTTTTGTTTCACTTTGGTTTTGGTTTGATAGGTGCTAGATAGGGTGTATGAAGGTTTTCCAAACCTCTAAGAAAGTATAAAAGCTTAGGGTAAAGATTTATAGAAATAGCCATAGGCACATATGCCTTTTTCTTATTTAATATCCTTTTATTTTATTTTAACTAGGATGGTGAAAAGAGGGGTGAGGTTTAGGGTTTTAGACCACTTCAAATACTAATAACAAGCAATCATGGCAATAGCACAAGAATTAAGCAAGATCACTATGTATCAAACTTAATTTAATAAAAGTTTTTGTTGGTTCCAAAATTTGGAACTAGGGAAATTCATTTGTTTTGTTTTGAATTTTTGGGATGTTACAATGATCTATATGAGCACAACAATTGCCAAGTATCTAATTATTCAAGACATTATACCATTTACCACATGCGGCATTTTCCATTTCCAACCAAATAATAATGGACGAAGCAGTTTCAACCTTCGCCATGAACACTAAAAGATAAAGCGAAGAACACAAGTGTTCATATGAACCAGCGGAGCGTGTCTCTCTCCCACACAAGCATGATGGATCATATTTTATTCAAACAAAAACAAAAACAAAAACAAACAGACGCTCCAAGTAAAGTACATAAGATGTGACTGAATAAAAATATAGTTTCAAGAGAAGAAACCTGATAAGTTGTCGATGAAGAAGGGGATGCCTTGGGCATCCCCAAGCTTAGATGCTTGAGTCTTCTTAAAATATGCAGGGATGAACCACGGGGGCATCCCCAAGCTTAGACTCTTCACTCCTCTTGATCATAGTATATCATCCTCCTCTCTTGACCCTTGAAAACTTCCTCCACACCAAACTCAAAACAAACTCATTAGAGGGTTAGTGCATAATCAAAAATTCACATGTTCAGAGGTGACACAATAATTCTTAACACTTCCGGACATTGCTCAAAGCTACCTGGAAGGTAATGGAACAAAGAAATCCATCCAACACAGCAAAAGAGGCAATGCGAAATAAAAGGCAGAATCTGTCAAAACAGAACAATCCGTAAAGACGAATTTTAAAGAGGCACCAGACTTGCTCAGATGAAAATGCCCAAATTGAATGAAAGTTGCGTACATATTTGAGGATCATGCACGTAAATTGGCAGATTTTTCTGAGTTACCTACAGAGAATCATACCCAAATTCGTGACAGCAAGAAATCTGTTTCTGTGCAGCAATCCAAATCTAGTATCATCTTTACTATCAAATACTTTACTTGGCACAACAAATGCAATAAAATAAAGATAAGGAGAGGTTGCTACAGTTGTAACAACTTCCAAGACTCAAATATAAAACAAAATTGCTGTAGTAAAATAATACATGGGTTATCTCCCAAGAAGTGCTTTCTTTATAGCCATTAAGATGGGCTCAGCAGTTTTAATGATGCACTCGCAAGAAATAAGAATTGAAGCAAAAGAGAGCATCAAGAAGCAAATTCAAAACAAATTTAAGCCTAACCCAGTTCCTATGGAAAGGAATCTTGTAAATAAACAAATTCATGAAGCATAATGCAACAAGCATAGAAAGATAAAACAAGTGCAGCTTCAAAAATTTCAGCATATAGAGAGGTGTTTTAGTAACATGAAAACTTCTACAACCATATTTTCCTCTCTCATAATAACTTTCAGTGGCATCATGAACAAATTCAACAATATAACTATCACATAAAGCATTCTTATTCACATGCATAAAAGTATCATCACTCTCCACATAAGCATAATCATTCTTATTAATTGTAGTGGGAGAAAATTCAATAAAGTAGCTATCATTATTATTCTCATCAAGTGTAGGAGGCATAGTATAATCATAATAAAATTTATCCTCCATAGTAGGCGGCACCAAAAGACCACTATCATTATAATCATCATATATGGGAGGCATATCGTAATCAACATAAACTTTCTCCTCAATACCCGGAGGGCTAAAGAGATCATTTTCATCAAAACCGACCTCCCCAAGCTTAGAATTTTCTATATCATTATCAACAATGGTGTTCAAAGCGTTCATACTAATATTACTACTAGCATGCAAATAATGTTCCATAGGTTTTTTAATTTTCGCATTAAACCATTCATGTCTTGACTCAGGAAATAGTACAAAAAGCTCACAGATGTTTTCCATTATGCCTTACTAGTGTTGAACAAGAAACAAAAAGATGCAATTGCAGGATCTAAAGGAAATAGCTTCGAGCACACACACATTGGCAACAGAAAAGTACTTAGTTACCTGGGACCGGAGTATGAGTGCCTTTTACCTTTCCTCCCCGGCAACGGCGCCAGAAAAGTGCTTGATGTCTACGGATGCTTCTATTCTTGTAGACAGTGTTGGACCTCCAAGAGCAGAGGTTTGTAGAACAGCAACAAGTTTCCCTTAAGTGGATCACCCAAGGTTTATCGAACTCAGGGAGGAAGAGGTCAAAGATATCCCTCTCAAGCAACCCTGCGATCACAATGCAAGAAGTCTCTTGTGTCCCCAACACACCTAATACACTTGTCAGATGTATAGGTGCACTAGTTCGGCGAAGAGATGGTGAAATACAAGTAGTATGGATGTATATGAGTGGTAATAGCAATCTGAATAAAATATGGCAGCGAGTAAACATGCAACAGAACAGTAAATAAATGGAGTTTCGATGCTTAGAAATAAGGCCTAGGGATCATACTTTCACTAGTGGACACTCTCAACATTGATCACATAATAAAACCACTCTACACTCTCTTGTTGGATGATGAACACCACTAATTGCGTAGGGCTACAAGAGCACCTCAATGCCGGAGTTAACAAGCTCCACAACATTCGATGTTCATATTTAAATAACCTTAGAGTGCATGATAGATCATTGCAATTACACCAAGTACTAACATAGCATGCACACTTGTCACCATCACACTATGAAGGAGGAATAGATCACATCAATACTATCATAGCAATAATTAACTTCATAATCTACAAGAGATTACAATCATAACCTACGCCAAGTACTACATGATGCACACACTCGTCACCGTTACACCATGGAGGAGGAATAGAGTACTTTAATAACATCACTAGAGTAACACATAGATGAATAGTGATACAAAACTCATATGAATCTCAATCATGTAAGGCAGCTCATGAGATCATTGTATTGAAGTACATAGGAGAGAGATTAACCACATAGCTACCGGTACGGCCCTTAGCCTCGATGGAGAACTACTCCCTCCTCATGGGGGACAGCAGCGTTGATGAAGATGGCGGTGGTGTCGATGGAGGAGCCTTCCGGGGGCACTTCCCCGTCCCGGCGGCGTGCCGGAACAGAGACTCCTGTCCCCCAGATCTTGGCTTCGCGATGGCGGCGGCTCTGGAAGGTTTCTCGTACCGTGGCTTTTCGTATCGAGGTTTTAGGTCAGGGACCTTTAAATAGGCGAAGAGGCGGAGTCGGAGGGCTGACGGGGTGGTGACACAATAGGGGGGCGCGGCCCAGGCCCTGGCCGTGCCGCCCTATCATCTGGGCCCACCGGGGCTCCCCTCCGGTGGCTCTCGGGTGTTCCGGAAGCTTCGTGGAAAAATAGGATGCTCGGGCATTGATTTCATCCGATTCCGAGAATATTTCCTTACTAGGATTTACGGAACCAAAAACAGCAGAAAACAAAGCAATCGGCCCTTCGGCATCTCGTCAATAGGTTAGTTCCGGAAAACGCATAAATATGACATATAATGTGTATAAAACATGTGAGTATCATCATAAAAGTAGCATGGAACATAAGAAATTATAGATACGTTTGAGACGTATCAAGATCAGGACCTTGCTACCTCCAATTCCCACAAATGGCGCCAATTGATGAGGTATCAACTCGTCAATGCCTACAGATTGTAGACTTAGGGTTTCGTGGAAAATAGAGGGCAAGTAGAACTCGAAGGTTGTCAGACGAACAAATGCGTCCAACTAAACAAAACACGGTGGCTAGGGTTTGCAATGATTTGATCCTTATTTCAACCTTGGCTTCACCTTTATATAGGAGAAGCCGAGGCTTTTCCGTGTCGTACAAGTACAAAGTTGTCGGGCCGCACTGGGCCTTCCTTTACATTGTTACAAGTTTCCTATAATAACTCTACTTTCCTAATCCGAACATCTTCATCCTTCCGGGCTCCCGAAGCTTCGAGTCCATGGGCCTTCTGCTCCAATCATGGACCAGGGGTATATATGCGACATGCCTTTTAGGCATGCCAATATATGTTAACCACAGCTACTATATTTTTCTTATGTTTGAAAGCTACTATATTTTTACTGCTCTGACGTGGATTTACAGGTAATATTGTAAAGCTATAGTAATAAATAGACTCATTTTAAATGAGTGGTCATTTTAAACAGACTCATTTCAGATGTCATTGACAAATTTTGATATAGGAGTTAATTTAGTGAAACAGACCTACGCACACATTCAATTTAACAGGAAAATATACAATTCTTAGCAAGAAAAGATCAGAAGATGAAGGAGTTGGATCTCACAGGGCAGCTACAGGTTGGGGAGGTCGTCGGCAGCAGCATGGCGATGAGGCGCCGCAGGTCGGCGACCGTGGCAGAGGCCGCGTCTTTGGGAACCGCGTCGCGGTACCGCCCGGGCATGATGCCGTCGACGACCACCATCTCGCGGACCAGCCACCAGAGCATGGAGCCGAACGCTTCGAGGGCGGTGGCATGGTTCCTGGCACCAGCGTGGAGGCAGATGGCGAGGTTGTGCGCTTCGGCGGGGCGGTGAGGGTCGGCCGGGACGGAGGCGTGGTCCAGCGGCGGCGAGGAGGCGGAGGCGCAAGAGCGGGGGAGGGGGCAGCGGAAGGAGGCGAGGAGGGAGGAGAAGGCGACTGCGACGTACAGAGAAGGGAGGGGAGGGCGGCTGCGACGTACGGGCAAGGGAGGGCGATGGAGAAGAGATATACGGACCGGCCGTCGAAGGACCAATAATTGGGCCTTTTCTGTGGCACACCAAGAAACGTGTGCCACAGAAAGGTGTAATTCTTTGACGCACGTCAATTCATGCGCTACATAAATAGTGAAACCAATGATTGGACCTGACTGTGGGTGGTGCCCACCATATTTCTGTGGCGCATGTGAAAGGGGTGCGCCACACAAATTATCTGTTTGAGTGGCGCATGCGGTCAGGTGCGCCACCGATTTTTTTTTGTGGCGCATGGGACCGTGGTGCGCCACAGAAAGGCCTCCCAACTATAGCTAGTTTCCTACTAGTGGCTCCGCCCTCAGAGGTCCGGAGCTTCCACTTGGGCTTTAGGGTTGTCTCGCTGGTTGTACCCTAGAGGCAGCGGTGGTCGATGACAATGTGGGTGGAAAGGCGAGGTGGGAGTACACCAGTTATGGGCTTCATTTGTGGAGGATGATAAAAATCAAAGCATCAGTGTGGGGTCCATGTCCATCTAGATAGAAAGCTTGGGCCCAAAAGCAACAATCTAATAACAGATAATCTTTGTAGCTTCCACTACATGAAGATGAAGGCACATCTTCTACAACATGAACAACAACTATATAGGTCCTGTTTGGTAGCCTGTGGACCTCTTTTTTGCATGGGTTGGTAGGAAAAATGGGCAGTTTGGTTTCCTAGACTCACTCATGTTGTTACACGAACCGGGTTTTAAGGCACCTCCGGGCCATGCCCCGGAGGAACGCCCAAAACGGCCGTTGTTGCGGAGCCTGGACCGTTGTCTTCAGACGGCTACACGCGTCGAGAAGGGAAACGGAAACGCCATGTCCCTTTGGGAACACGCGCCAAAACTCGCCTCACTGCCCCCCTGTAACATCCCAAATTCTAAAACAAAGAGAAAATGGATTTCCCTTTTTCCAAAAATGAGAACCAACAAAAACTTTTATTGAATCAAGTGCTATGCATAGTGCTTATGCTTGATAATTTTTTTGTTGCGAAAATTCTTATGTGAACTACTTTGAAATGTTTCTAAACCCTAAAACTCACCCTCCTTTTTCATCCTCCCAAAAGAAAACAAAATAAAAAAGGTTTTATTTTAAAAAAAGAAAGGCCTAGGTAAGCCTATGTCTATTTTTGCAAATGGTGAACTGGGCCATGTCTACTTTGGGTAGATGGTTTGGAATACCTCAACAAAACCAACCTACCACTTACCAACCAAATCCTTGGTGAAACAAAAAGTAAATAACTTTAGACATGGAGGCATATGTGACACTTTTAACATCTTACCCACTTTGAGCCTCTTTATTAAGAGTTTTCTAAACTAAACTTTGTCACCTCTTTGCACCTCATCCAAGAACACATCAAGGTGAACAACTTTTCTCAAAACCACCCCGGCATATTCTTTCCCAATTTCAAACTAGGATCCAGCAAAGTAGAGACTTCAAATCTGATTCTAGATTCTACCCAATTTGAAATTTTGAAATTCTTTGTAATTTTGAAAACCACCACCAACTTTGTGTGTCTTTGATCACATGAAGAAAGTCCACCAAATTTCATTCAAAATTTTCAAACTTCATTTCATGCGGCCATTCTTACAAACACCTTGTGAGCAAAATCCACCCAAATCCAAATTCACTATTTGCAATAGTGCCTTGGCCAAACTTTGATCACCACTTGCTCAAGCTTTGTCTCCTGGTTCCCTCACACACTTTGCCCCTACTTGGACATGCTAGACAAGGCCAGACATGGCCATGCCAAGACCATGCCGGCCATGTTTCACCTATGCCATGCCAACCCTAGCCCTCCCCTTTTCTAGATGTGCCCACCTTGTCTCCTAGATGCACCTCACTCTCCTGGTCACGCCTAAGCTAGCCATGGTCAAAGAGGAACCCTGCACCGCCGGGAACGCGCCCTGCCCCGACGCGCCCAGAACGTGCCAGGTCGCACCAGGACACGCCCTGTACACGACAGAGCGTCGACGCGCGCCGTCTACACAGCCCCCCTCTCGCCTTCTCCCTGCTCACACTCACTCACCTGGACGACAGCAACCCGCCAGACACGCGCCCGTGCCTACGCAAGCGCGGTAGCCGCCGCCATCATCGCCGTGTTTCCGCCACCGTGCCGCACGGCATCGCCCTCGCCAGAGCTACCCCGACCACCCCTATCCTCGCCAACACACTCCCTAGCCTCGCCTTGACGTCGCCTACCTAGCCCTGCCCTCGCCTTGCCCATTCACTCACCGGAATAGCCGCGCCACGGTCGACCCGACGAGCACCCTCGCAGACCTCCTCGCATCTATAAATAGAACCTCCCCCTTCACTTTCTGAGCACACCCTCTCACTCACCTCCCTCCTGTGAGCCTCCTCCACTATTCTCCCATCCACATTGGCCACCGGAGCAAGCCAATTTGTCGCCGGAGCCCGCGGAACCGTAGCAGGCGCCGCCATCGATTGCGACCACCTCCGGTGCTCCCACGACCACCACTAGAACCGCCGTCGTCGACAACCTCGAACACCGCCGACGCCCAGCCTCGCCGACCGCCGGTGAGCTCGCCCGCACCAAACCCTCGCCGCCAGTAAGCCCTCTCTCGCCGGAGAAGACGACACTTCTCACTCGTCCGATCTACTTCTAATCCAACAGGTCCCACACGCGCGTACCGTTTCGGGTTTTATGACCCGCTGACAGGCGTGCCCGACTGTCAGGCGGCCCGCTGAGCGCCAGAGCGAAGCTGGGCCGGCCCATTTCTTTTCCCGCGTGGCCTGTTAATTCAAATTTAGTTTAAATCAAATCTTTTAAATTACTTACTGGTGTCCTCTTTGAATTTAAATAAAACAAATTCTACCAAACCAAATTGGACCAACTCTATATTGTTGGAAAGCTTATGAAAAGCTCTATCCAACCACACTGGATTCAAACCAAAACCTTTTGTAGATTTTGAATAGTAAAAATAACAAGTCAGAAAGTTTTCCAATCAAATAAATTTAGAAAATAAACCATGATGAATTTTGAGGTGATTCAAATTCTCATTTTTCACATTTCAAAAAATCTAATTGTTTATGCAAAAATATCACATGGTTACTTTGTATGATCATGGGCTAGCATCAAAAATTGGCTAATTAGTCAGTACTAGCCCATTTAAATCATTTTCAAATATAGAATTTGAAATCTATGATGGTAGCACCTCATTTAAATCATCTTCCCAAGTGTTGTGAAGTAATATGATGACCCTTGTTGCATGGTCTCATACTTGCTCACTTGTGGATCTTAAATGTGTTGCCTACCAAAACCCACCGGCGAGCAGCGACGGGCAACACGGAGAGCCGGGAGGCTCCCAGGACTGCTGGTGGGCCCTGGTCCCTCGGGCAACGGCCCGCAATGCTCCGGCACACGTCCTGGCTAATGCAAGGGGGTGCCACCTGACCTATACCTGGTCAGGAAGGTGATGGATTGCTTCAATTAGTTTCCTGCATGGAAAACACGTAAACATTAAATACGAGCCCCGATCGGCTCTTAGGTTACTCTGTGAATCGGCTCCAAGAGCCGATTGCCCCATGATTCACGTTGGATTTACGATAACATGGGGATCCTGCTTAATCAAAACCAAGATAAATCAATCTACGACAGTCTAGGGTTTTCACCGCATAACCGGAACATCCTACGCGTAGTTGAGCCTAGCAGATACGTAAGATAATAGAAAACTAGTCCTAAAGAGGCCTAAAAACCAACATAACGTCGATTCCCGGAACAATCCCTCTAGGACCAGCAGACTATACCTTACGCGCTACCGGATCATTCAACCCGTTTGTAAGGCCTAACCATGCGGATATCAAACTAATCCTTGAAGAACAAGGAACGACTATAACAGATCAGATCTACTAAATAAAGACTAAGCAAGATGCTGCCCTTACACCCAAGATAGGTGTAAAGGCAGCTAGATATTGAGGGGCAGCGTAGCTAAGCAAGCAGATCGTGAAAGTATCGACATCAGCCCCAAAACATCTATGATAAAGGTGTTGCTCGCCATCAACAAGGCTTCAGAACGAGCAACACCAAGCAACGAATAAACAGATACTGCCTAGATCGCAAAATGCGATCTAGGCAGCATGACGCTTACCCGGAAGAAACCCTCGAAACAAGGGGTGGCGATGCGCCTAGATTGGTTTGTTGTGAACGTGATCGTCCTCCTTTCTCAATAACCATAGGTACATATTTATAGTCCGTAGACTTTCTATCTTGAGAATAAACCCAGCTGTCTACGACTAAACTCTATCTCTTAATTCTAAATCTACCATAATATACAGATACATGGGCAATCTAGCCCAAACTTTCGTACGAGTCCGATTCAGAGAAACTTTATACGCATGTCCTCTAAGCCCATCTTCGATCACGGCCCATCTCCTGCTCTGGCTAAATTCCGGTGATAACAAAATCAAAGTAGTATTTAAATTGCATGAGATGATGAATCTCATTTAAATCTTTTTTCCCCAAATAATAATTATGAATTGCTGACTTTGGTCAACATGATCTCATACTTCTTATTTGAGGAGATTAAATCTTAACAAGATTCAGTGAGAGGAAATTATTTCCTCAAAGACTTAAAGAGAAACCCTAATCAATAATTGTAATGAGAGGAAATTATTTTCCTTAAAAGAAGAAAACAAATCCAACCCACATGTTATTTGTATGTGATGATGCTAGGATAGTTTGTGTGAACCCCTTTTTGTGCTTAGACTAGATCTTAAGCTTGTTTGGTGATTGTTATCTCGTATCCGTTTTTAGACGCTAGTACCGAGGAGTACCAGGAGGAGGAGGTCTACTACCAGGAAGAGGAAGACCACTTTGATCAGTACACCAACCAAGGCAAGCTAATATTCTTGCAAGGGAAAAGCTCAATTCCACTTTACTTTATGTTCAATGATCCCATCCCAAGTTTTTACCTTGCAAGTTTTTACTTTGCTTTTTAAAGCTTAATTTTATAGTTAACTTTGGTCTAAGTATAGAGTAGAGCAAGAGTATCAAACTTAGCCTAAGAAGCTTATGAGCTAAGTAGCACCCCTCATGACTAGTGCTAGTGCTAACAAGTAAAAGTGACTACTCTAGATGGGAACTTGTGTTTTGAAAGGAATTTGAAAACCTTGGAATGATGAGTCATTCCATTAAAAGAGCTTTGAAGGTGAATATGACTGGAATGATATGGTGACTTTGATAAAAACTGATGTTGGGTTTGGATGCGATACCTTTCCAATTTTTGAGTACCCCCACAATACCTGATTATGGGTAGGGCTTAGCTGGAAGTTTATGCATCTTAGTATGGGTTTCCTCTGAACAAGCCTCATAGGGGTTATGCCGAGGCTGCCTCCGTTGAAAGTGAAATGATGTGAATTGAGGTGAATGTACGGCCTAAGCCCTGTGCAGTTCCCAGGCTGACGGTTTGTCTTCACTGGGAGGCCAAGCTCATGGGGAGAGGTACCTATACTAGGGTATGTAAGTGAAAGGTTATGGTTGATGATCCGCGTACTGAGTTACGATGATTTAGGGTTATCCCTGACGGATGTAATCAAATGTTGTGGCACAAGTGTGCAACCTCTGCAGAGTGTAAATCTATTCGAATAGCCGTATCCACAGTTACGGACGGTTGGAAAGGCCATATTGTACCGTTGTCAGATGTGTTCTTGAAAAGGACTGATGATTTGAATGGTGAACTTGATTTGAATCACAACTGAGTTGTGGGAATGACACTAATGTTCCCACTTGAGTTAGTTAGCATATGAAGAGTCTTTTATCAAATGCTTGTGAACTAAAATTGGCTTTATGCAAATAAAACTAGAGCTTAGCACCCCATTACTAGAATTCATAGTACTTACACTAGTATTAGTTTGCGAGTACGTAAAAGTACTCACGGCTGTGTACCTGGCTATTCAAATGGCTAGACTATGAAGGAGAACAGCAGTACCAAGACGAAGGACAACAAGACGTCTACGACAACTAGGACTACTCCTGACGTCAAGCGTTGGCCTGTGGATTAGATAGTCCACTCCTACTTCGCTTCTGCTATTTGTGATGTTCGTTGATCAATAGATCAACTAGTATTGTAATATTGGATCATGTGATCTACCTTTGTAAGACGACTGTGGTTTGTAATGAATGATGACTTTATGATATCAACTGTTATGTTTCGCAACAACAATATTCCTAGGATTGCCATGTATGGCATAATAGGCATCTGGACTTAAAAATCCGGGTGTTGACAAGTTGGTATCAGAGCCATTGTTTGGCCTTAGGAGACCCTAGTTAGAATGGACGTCGGAAAAACTTAGTTTCAAAACAAATGAAGTGAATATTTATGAAAACTTATTCTCACCCTTATCCTTGAAATCTTTTCAGAAAGAGAACTCCATGCTCTACTTTTCCTTGTAATTCTACATAAAATTTTGCACACTTGACCACCTCTCTAACTTACTCATCCTAATTGCTCACAGATGGAGTACAACTGTGAGTCCTATCAGCTTGGCCACGGAGGAAGCCTAATGTTCGAGAAGGATTTGAAACAACTGGTTGAATATCTCGGACGCCTGTATCCCGAGTTCTTTGGAGTGCCACTCAACAATTCATCGGGAAGACAACCTCGGTGGGAAGTTACTGCAGATCTGAGAGGAAAGATTGGAGCCCCAATATGGGAAACCATTTGGTTTTCTGTAACGGGAAACACTTGGAAGGAAGGAATAGTCAAAGCCATGCAAGAAGAAATTGCCCGTCTGTGTGGACAGAATGTGAACAAGATCAAGAACACTCGCTTCATTTACTACCCAAGACATGACCCCATGGGAAGACCAATAACCATACCACCGCACCCGGAGATGAACCACTATGTGACATACCTGGACTTCCTACTGTACAAGACCCGCAAGGAGTTGGACAACGCCCTCACCTTTCGCCAAGCACATTACCCGTGAAGACGAAGAATCCACCCTGAAGAGTAGTCTCACTAAAGCACTTGAGTAGGTGTGAGTTCGTATTAGGACCCCCTTGTATCGTAGAACGAATGAATGGTTCTTCAAACCAACGGTGTGTTAGCTTTGTAATGTGTGATGTTTGGTATGAATGAAAAAGTGTTGTTGGTTTTTACCCCCTCAACACTACTCAAGTTTTCAAGTTATGAACTTTTTAAACTTTAACCAAACGAACCATAGAAATTTCCCTCTTATCTTATCATCTACCTCAATGTTCAGATGGCCCCACCAACCCACACCAGCAACCAAGACGCAATGATGCAGATGTTGCAGATGATGATGGCAGACCGAGAAGCCGAGAGAGCTGACCGACAAGCCAACATTGCCGCCCTGAAGCAGATAGCTCAGAACAATCAAGGCCATGGAAACCATGATCACCCTGGATCGAAGCTGAAGAATTTTCAGAACACCAACCCTCCAATGTTCAGCAAGACAGAAGAACCCCTAGATGCTGATGACTGGCTCCAAACCATGGAGAACAACCTGGAAGTGGCGGGAGTAGAAGCCGCTGAAAAAGTACTGTTCGCCACCCACTACCTATCAGGACCTGCAAGAGCCTGGTGGACAAGTGCCCGTGCAATGAATGCGGGACAAATGATGACTTGGAAAGACTTCAAGCTCAAGTTCAGCAAATACCATGTGCCCCAAGGACTGATCAAGAAGATGAGAGACGAGTTCCGTGAACTCAAACAAGGAAGGATGTCCGTGGTAGAATACCGCGACAGATTCCTCACTCTGTCAAGGTACGCCCCGGATGAGACCGACACCAACGAGAAGAGGAAGGAAAGATTTCTGAATGGACTGCATGATGAAATGCAAACTGTGTTAGTGAACATTCTGTTTGCTGACCTCGAAGCCCTTGTGGACTCAGCCATACAGATGGAAGGGAAGCTGCATCAAGCCATAGAGAACCGCAAGCGCATGATGATGAACCAGAATGGGCCCAGCAATGCCCAGAAGTACCGCAACAACTCATCTGGAGGATTTACCCCAAGACACAACAAGCCACCTGCTCAGAATTACCGCCCAAACTACACCAACAACCATGGAGGACCCCCGAAGCCCGGAGGCGACAACAATAACAACCACAACAACAACAACAACAACAACAACAACAACAACAACAACAACAACAATGGGAACAACAACAACACCAACACTGGCCCGAGTACTGGAAGCAATGCTATCCCCGTCGCCCCCAAGGACAAGTCAACAATAACTTGTTATGAATGCGTAATTGTGGGACACTACTCCAATGAGTGCCCCAAAAGGTTATCCAAGACTGCCACCAACCCTGCTGCACCTGCCCAGCAACAGCGCCGTTTCGCAGCCAGAAGGAACCAGAACAACCACAACGGTCGCCTCTACCACATGAAGGCAACAGAAGCACAGGAAGCCCCTCAGGCCATGCCAAGTATGTTTTTCCGTTAATCAAATTGCTCAATCTCTCTCAGGAACCTAACTTTTCTTAAAATCTCGGGACGAGATTTGTTTAAGGGGGAAGGGTTTGTAACATCCCAAATTTTAAAACAAAGAGAAAACGGATTTCCCTTTTTCCAAAAATGAGAACCAACAAAAACTTTTATTGAATCAAGTGCTATGCATAGTGCTTATGCTTGATAATTGTGTTGTTGCCAAAATTCTTATGTGAACTACTTTGAAATGTTTCTAAACCCTAAACCTCACCCTCCTTTTTCATCCCCCCAAAAGAAAACAAAATAAAAAGGTTTTATTTTAAAAAAAGAAAGGCCTAGGTAAGCCTATGTCTCTTTTAGCAAATGGTGAACTAGGCCATGTCTACTTTGGGTAGATGGTTTGGAATACCTCAACAAAACCAACCTACCACTTACCAACCAAATCCTTGGTGAAACAAAAAGTAAATAACTTTAGACATGGAGGCATTGTGACACTTTTAACATCTTACCCACTTTGAGCCTCTTTATTAAGAGTTTTCTAAACTAAACTTTGTCACCTCTTTGAACCTCATCCAAGACCACATCAAGGTGAACAACTTTGCTCAAAAACACCCCTGCAAATTCTTTCCCAATTTCAAACTAGGATCCAGCAAAGTAGAGACTTCAAATCTGATTCTAGATTCTACCCAATTTGAAAATTTTAAATTCTTTGTAATTTTGAAAACCACCACCACCTTTGTGTGTCTTTGATCACATGAAGCAAGTCCACCAAATTTCATTCAAAATTTTCAAACTTCATTTCATGCGGCCATTCTTACAAACACCTTGTGAGCAAAATCCACCCAAATCCAAATTCACTATTAGCAATAGTGCCCTGGCCAAACTTTGATCACCACTTGCTCAAGCTTTGTCTCCTGGTTCCCTCACACACTTTGCCCTACTTGGACATGCTAGACAAGGCCAGACATGGCCATGCCAAGACCATGCTGGCCATGTTTCACCTATGCCATGCCAACCCTAGCCCTCCCCTTTTCTAGTTGTGCCCACCTTGTCTCCTAGATGCACCTCACTCTCCTGGTCACGCCTAAGCTAGCCACGGTCGAAGAGGAACCCTGCACCGCCGGGAACACGCCCTGCCCCGACGCGCCCAGAACGTGCCAGGTCGCGCCAGGACACGCCCTGGACACGACAGAGCGTCGACGCGCGCCGTCGACACAGCCCCCTCTCGCCTTCTCCCTGCTCACACTCACTCACCTGGACGACAGCAACCCGCCTGACATGCGCCCGTGCTTGCGCAAGCGCGGTAGCCGCCGCCATCATCGCCGTGTTTCCGCCACCGTGCCGCACGACATCGCCCTCGCCAGAGCTACCCCGACCACCCCTGTCCTCGCCAGCACGCTCCCTAGCCTCGCCTTGACGTCGCCTACCCAGCCCTGCCCTCGCCTTGCCCCTTCACTCACCGGAATAGCCGCGCCACGGTCGACCCGATGAGCACCCTCGCAGACCTCCTCGCATCTATAAATAGAACCTCCCCCTTCACTTTCTGAGCACACCCTCTCACTCACCTCCCTCCTCTGAGCCTCCTCCACTCTTCTCCCATCCACATTGGCCACCGGAGCAAGCCAATTTGTCGCCGGAGCCCGCGGAACCGTAGCAGGCGCCGCCGTCGATTGCGACCACCTCCGGCGCTCCCACGACCACCACTGGAACCACCGTCGTCGACAACCTTGAACACCGCCGACGCCTAGCCTCGCCGACCGACAGTGAGCTCGCCCGCACCAAACCCTCGCCGCCAGTAAGCCCTCTCTCGCCGGAGAAGACGACGCTTCTCGCTCGTCCGATCTACTTCTAATCCAACGGCTCCCACACGCGCGTACCGTTTCGGGTTTTATGACCCGCTGACAGGCATGCCCCACTGTCAGGCGGCCCGCTGAGCTCCAGAGCGAAGCTGGGCCGGCCCATTTCTTTTCCCGCGTGGCCTGTTAATTCAAATTTAGTTTAAATCAAATCTTTTAAATTACTTACTGGTGTCCTCTTTGAATTTAAATAAAACAAATTCTACCAAACCAAATTGGACCAACTCTATATTGTTGGAAAGCTTATGGAAAGCTCTATCCAACCACACTGGATTCAAACCAAAATCTATTGTAGATTTGGAATAGTAGAAATAACAAGTCAGAAGGTTTTCCAACTTCAAAATAAATTTAGAAAATCAACCATGATGAATTTTGAGGTGATTCAAATTCTCATTTTTCACATTTCAAAAACTCTAATTGTTTATGCAAAAATATCACATGGTTACTTTGTATGATCATGGGCTAGCATCAAAAATTGGCTAAGTAGTCAGTACTAGCCCATTTAAATCATTTTCAAATATAGAATTTGAAATCTATGAGGGTAGCACCTCATTTAAATCATCTTCCCAAGTGTTGTGAAGTAATATGATGACCCTTGTTGCATGGTCTCATACTTGCTCACTTGTGGATCCTAAATCAAAGTAGTATTTAAATTGCATGAGATGATGAATCTCATTTAAATCTTTTTCCCCCAAATAATAATTATGAATTGCTGACTTTGGTCAACATGATCTCATACTTCTTATTTGAGGAGATTAAATCTTAACAAGATTCAATGAGAGGAAATTATTTCCTCAAAGACTTAAAGAGAAACCCTAATCAATACTTGTAACGAGAGGAAATTATTTTCCTTAAAAGAAGAAAACAAATCCAACCCACATGTTATTTGTATGTGATGATGCTAGGATAGTTTGTGTGAACCCCTTTGTGTGCTTAGACTAGATCTTAAGCTTGTTTGGTGATTGTTATCTCGTATCCGTTTTTAGACGCTAGTACCGAGGAGTACCAGGAGGAGGAGGTCTACTACCAGGAAGAGGAAGACCACTTTGATCATTACACCAACCAAGGCAAGCTAATATTCTTGCAAGGGCAAAGATGTACTAGAGCAAGGCACCATTCCACTTTACTTTATGTTCAATGATCCCATCCCAAGTTTTTAACTTGCAAGTTTTTACTTTGCTTTTTAAAGCTTACTTTTATAGTTAACTTTGGTCTAAGTATAGAGTAGAGCAAGAGTATCAAACTTAGCCTAAGAAGCTTATGAGCTAAGTAGCACCCCTCATGACTAGTGCTAGTGCTAACAAGTAAAAGTGACTACTCTAGATGGGAACTTGTGTTTTGAAAGGAATTTGAAAACCTTGGAATGATGAGTCATTCCATTAAAAGAGCTTTGAAGGTGAATATGACTGGAATGATATGGTGACTTTGATAAAAACCGATGTTGGGTTTGGATGCGATACCTTTCCAATTTTTGAGTATCCCCACAATACCTGATTATGGGTAGGGCTTAGCTGGAAGTTTATGCATCTTAGTATGGGTTCCCTATGAACAAGCATCATAGGGGTTATGCCGAGGCTGCCTCCGTTGAAAGTGAAATGATGTGAATTGAGGTGAATGTATGGCCCAGGCCCTATGCAGTTCTCAGGCTGACGGTTTGTCTTCACTAGGAGGCCAGGCTCATGGGGAGAGGTACCTATACTAGGGTATGTAAGTGAAAGGTTATGGTTGATGATCCGCGTACTGAGTTACGATGATTCAGGGTTATCCCTGACGGATGTAATCAAAAGTTGTGGCACAAGTGTGCAACCTCTGCAGAGTGTAAATCTATTCGAATAGCCGTGTCCACGGTTACAGACGGTTGGAAAGGCCATACTGTACCGTTGTCAGATGTGTTCTTGAAAAGGATTGATGATTTGAATGGTGAACTTGACTTGAATCACAACTGAATTGTGGGAATGACACTAATGTTCCCACTTGAGTTAGTTAGCATACGAAGAGTCTTTTATCAAATGCTTGTGAACTAAAATTGGCTTTATGCAAATAAAACTAGAGCTTAGCACCCCATTACTAGAATTGATAGTACTTACACTAGTATTAGTTTTCGAGTACTTAAAAGTACTCACGGCTGTGTCCCTGGCTATTCAAATGGCCAGACTATGAAGGAGAACAGCAGTACCAAGACGAAGGACAACAAGACGTCTACGACAACTAGGACTACTCCTGACGTAAAGCGTTGGCCTGTGGATTAGATAGTCCACTCCTACTTCGCTTCCGCTATTTGTGATGTTCGTTGATCAATAGATCAACTAGTATTGTAATATTGGATCATGTGATCTACCTTTGTAAGACGACTATGGTTTGTAATGAATGATGACTTTATGATATCAACTGTTATGTCTCGCAACAACAATATTCCTGGGATTGCGATGTATGGCATAATAGGCATCTGGACTTAAAAATCCGGGTGTTGACACCCCCTCTCCTTCCTCTCACTCGCCTCTTCACTCTCACCCCCAAACTGTCATATCACTAGGGCGGTTACTCTACCACCGACAAATCCGCCGCACCATCTCAAGGAGGAGCTGCGGGACCGGAGGAAGAGACGACAGCGAGAACCACCGCGACCTCTCCCACAACCTGCACCGTACTCTTGACCTACATCTCGAGTTCGGGAACGACCTCGACCTCGTCCTCGACCTGAACAATGGAGGTAATCTCCTCTTCCTCTTATCTTCATCGCCATTCTGCGACAACACGCTGTCCTTCACCATTTGTTACTACATGCAGATTAGATCTGCTAGGGTTTCCATCAGGATTGGATTCTAACAATCGATTCCATGATGTTCGTGTCGATTTCTTTCTATTCACGGTTGATATTTTCTTAGATTTGTTAGTATACTTTGCAATCGGGGTAGATCCATTCTATATCGGACTGAGATTGGTCAAACCGTCTGATTTTACTATACATGCAAACAGGGGAAGGGTTTTCTGTGCTAGGGTTTTGAATGTTGTGATTGTTGTGCCAAAGATTAAGCTGAGTAGCCCTAGTTTGTTCAGACCTGAGCGCAAAACGAGCTAGACGAGTTGAAGAATGAGGTTGCTATTCTCAAGAATGTGCAGAGAACTCAATCACAAGTTATGAGGTCTAAGAAACAAGAATGGGTGGCAGAAAGAGAGGTGTTGCTGGCCGAAAAACAGGGTCTTAAAGATGAAAAGAGAAAGTTAGAGTATCACAACGATCTGCTCAAACCAAAATTTCAAAACAAGGAAAATCTCAAGAGGATTATGGGTATTTGTGATGAGTGATGATTGTGTTAGACATATAATGTAGGAGATTCTGCTAATGGTTGAACTAAGTAGCATTTCTAATGTACACTAAGTAGCATTCGTAATGTCCTCTGACCTCTATTTGAACTGGTACTTGTGTTGTTTGTGAGTGAACTAGGCCGATGATTATATCTAGGGATGATACTATGGATGAGATGATTGATCAGAACCTATGGCATGACTGAACATGACCATGCCATTAGTTCTGATCAAATATATCTTCCATTTGTCCTCATACTATGAGGCCTATGTTACCTTACATTGCATG
Source organism: Lolium rigidum (assembly GCF_022539505.1). Taxonomy (NCBI): domain Eukaryota; kingdom Viridiplantae; phylum Streptophyta; class Magnoliopsida; order Poales; family Poaceae; genus Lolium; species Lolium rigidum. Next base: position 65,201,424 of record NC_061508.1, read on the forward strand.
TTTTTGTTTCTTCAATGGTGCTATCCAACCATGTGCATCAATTCTGCATTGGCCAATGATTTCAATATGGTACTATAGAAGGTAAGGTGTTTCCCTCAAACTTAGTCGTGTGTGACATATTCCTTGCACACTAGACTTAGTTTGCGAACAGTCCCTTTGTTTGTCGTGTGACCCAATGTATGAGGCATAGTTTGCTTTTTCTTCCGTGTTGGACAATGATTCAAATGTGGCACTATGGAATGCAAGGTGATGCTCTCAAACTTAGTCATGTGTGACATATTCCTTGCACACTTGACTTAGTTTGTGGACAGTCCATTTGCCTGCCGTGTGACCCAATGTATGAGGTATGTTTAGGTTTTCTTCTGCATTGGCCAATGATTCAAATATAACACTATGGAAGGCAAGGTGATTCTCTCAAACTTAGTCGTGTGTGCAACACACTAGACTTAGTTTGGCGACAGTCTCTTGAGCTGCTGTGTGACCCAATGTATGAGGCATTGCTAATGTTTTTGTTTTCCTTGTTCTATTGTGCACTTGTTGTGAGCAACCACCTCTAATGGCATGTGTTTTTTGTGCAGAGTGAGCAGATCTAGCTTGGGGCACCTGCAGAGGTTCCCGGCGAGGGACCTTCCAAGAAACATCAAGGAAGGAAGGCTACCGTCGGCCACTTCCACGATGACGTAGGGTAGCTAGCAATCCCTTCCAAGTTCGTCAATTGGTTTGGACCCATCCTTTCGAACATCATCGTCCGCAACAAACTAGTTGCAACTGGAGGGGCATGACTACGAAGAAATTCGACGCCGAAGCATTCATCGGCCAGGGGTGGGCGGCCTTCGCGATCACCCATCAGCTGAAGATAGGGCAGTTCCTCACCTTCAAGAAGGTGTCCGCTGGTGAGTTCAGTGTGGTCATCTTCGACCACACCTGCACTGAGGATATGACCAGGTGCCCAGACCATGGAGATGCCACCAGGTGTGTCGTCATGGAAGAAAAACTCTGAAGCTGTACTGGTATTGTGTCTCTACTGTCCTAGCGTGTTATGTCTGAACTCTATTCAGTGAACAATTGTCGTGTCGAGTCGACTGAACCTAATTTGTATTGTCTATGATCTATCGTTTCGTGCCTGATCTTGCATTATGTGATTGCTTGTGTGCGCTATCGATAGATCACCGGTAACATCACCACTCATGGGAAGAGGTAACCATAACCTAATTTTGGGTTGCAACCAAACAAAAACATTCACATTTCGGGCTGCTACATGGCCTTAAAACCGACATACTAAACAACCAAAGCTCAAATCTCTATGGAAAAAAACTCTTCGCGAGCAACCAAGTGATAGACCAATTCGGACCCATGGCCCGTATGGAACGCACATGGCATCCCATATCACTGGCACAATGAGACGAAAAACTGGCCTAGGCTACCAAACAGGCCCATACTCACCTAAAATAACTAGTGCTCCCTCCGATCCTAAATATTTATCACAGATTTAGAAAAAATATAGACTAAAATATGTCTAGGTTTATTGAACATGCGACAAATATCTAAGCAGAAGGGCATACTCTACTAAGAGCATCTCCACCGGCGCCCCCGATAGAATTTTGGAGGCCGGCATTGAAAGTGGGCTCACACCGGTGTGCCCCAAAAAGCGTCGGCGCTTTTTCGAGCCCAATAGAAGCATCGGCAACCCCGTGCCGGCCCCTTCGCGAAGGGCGCGAATCGAGCATGCCGGCGCCTCGCGAGACGAAATTTTTTGGGCATGGGAGCCGCCTGTCAGCCACACATCCCAAAAGTATACATCTTTTACACAAAAACCCCGTCCCCTCCGCCGCTCATTTCTGCCGCCCGGCGCTCCATCTCCCATCCAGCCTGCGACCCGAAAAACCCTCGCCGCCACAGTGCCACCGAAGAGAAAGGCTCCATCGAAGGCAGTGAAGGCGCTGACGAAGGCGCCGCCGAAGCCGCGCACCATCGCGCCGAAGGAGAAGCTGGCGAACATGTCACATGAGGCATGTGAGGACGAGAAACACTGCTGCTCCTTTGCGACGGCCGACCGCAGGAGGCGCCACCTCGCAGCTCTTGAAGCCGCAAAAGCGGCGTCTGCTACGGAAGTGTGCCTCAGCTTGGGCGGTGGCCAGCCCGAAGGGAGCCAGCAGCCCGCTGGCCGCAACTTCTCGAGCTCACTGTCGTCGCCGGGGTACTACACGGGGTACTACGTGGAGGGGCCATAGATCTCGCAGATGCGGCTGTCGCAGATGGACGGCCACGCCCGCTACTCCCCCGAGTGCGCCGACAACGACATGACCTTTGACCCCAACGCGTCGTTCTCGCTGGATTCGGCGCCGAGGGGGAGCACCTCCTTTCGCTTGGGCGTGGACCTGAACTAGTCGTCTGACCCGCGCCACCCGGGAAGCACCGACAGCCACGTGACAGACGACATTGGCCTTCCCCGCCACCTCTTCGCCGACGAGAGCAAGAGCGCCCACCAAGTGTTCGGCAGCACGTCCGACGTGTCCATGGGCGAGGGCGAGGTGAGTTTCCTTACTTTTTATGTGTTATGTGCATCGTAGACACTGCCGATGACTCAAAGTAGGTAACTTGTTGCGTAGATTGCCGCCAGGACGAGATCCTCACCGGCTTCATACGTGGCCACGGCCTACGAACCTCCCATCGACGAGTATGAAGAAGAGGCCGATGAGTACGAAGGTGAGGAGGAGGTCCAGGAGGATCTGATCGACGCCGACACCGGCGTGACCACGGCGACGACGACGACGAACATGCGGACCGGCGGCACTCATTGTCCGAGGTGGAGATCTTTGGAGGATGAATGTCTCATCGACGCGTGTAATCAAGTGAGCTTTTGCCCATCACCGACGCCAACCAATCCTCCGGCAAGTACTACAAGCGCATCCTCGATTCATTCAACGAGAAGAAGAACTATGGTGACTTCGCCACCATCAACATGATCCGGAACGAGGGCGCCCTCTCCCACCTGGAACATCATCAAGGCGGCGTGTAGCAAGTTACATGGCTACTATGAGACGATTAAGGGCCAGAAGGAGAGCAGCAAGACGATGGTGGATTGGGTATGATCAACGTCCATTTGGTGATGTCTATTGAACAATGCATCATAGTGTATCTATTTGATGATCCATCTTGTTCTATATCTTGTTATTGCATCATGTATTGTTAGATGCTCTACGCCCTCGCGATGTACATGTACAAACACGCGGACAAAGATTTCCCCTTCATACATTGCTTCAACAAGCTACAAGGTTGCAAGAAATGGGACGACATCCGCCACACTCTCAACAAGGACGGGGAAGATGGGCCGGTCGATCCAGCCGGCACCTCCACCGGGCGCCCCATTGGCAACAAGAAGGCCAAAACCGAGAGGAATGCGGCGCCGGCATTGGCCGCCATGGACGCCTCCCTCAAGAAGATGATACCCTCCTTCTCAATGGAGAACAAGGAAGTGGCAGATAGGGTCGTCATCGTGTGGAAGGAAATCCTCGACAAGCAAGACATGAAAATCGAGTTGGAGAGGGAGAAGGTGGAGGCGGCGAAGATGGAAGCTCACATCGTTGCCATGAAGGCCACCAATGAAGCGACGCAGCTCTCGTTGGCCAAGATGTCTTCAGAGATGCTCTAAGATATAGAATCTTTGAGGCGCGCCGGTAGAGATGCGCAACAGTGTCGGCGCTCCTGTCGGCGATTGCGACTATTTGAGGCGCGCCGGTAGAGATGCTCTAAGATATAGAATGTGAAAAGGAGTATGGCAAAATCTTGACATAACTTTGAGTTTTATCGCAGAACTTTAGGTTTTGAGCCGCTTGCTAGCTAGCTATTCTTGTTTCAGGTGGTCGCTTTCCTTCCCTACTTTCCAGCGGAACTCCAATGAATAACTAGAATTTTTCTCCTTTCCCAATTCAAAAGGGAATCTGTTAAATATTCGTTCTTTAGTGCAAGGAGTAACCAATGTTCCGTACCAGCTGGAAGTTCTTGCCTTCGTCCACACCAGACATAAGACATAGACAGCTGAATAAGCCATTATGAGAGAGCATATTTGGTGCACCCGAGCACCTGGTTTTTGTAATATTTAAAAGTTATACTTTTGTATTTTAAAAATTGTAAACTTTATTCCATGAATACATACACATGTTCTGAATACAGATGCAAAGTTTGGGTAGAAATTATGTCGTATTTTGAGCTAAGGAAAAATAATAAATTTGTGTATGTGTATAGAGATGGGAAATTCAGATTTTTGAGACATTTTTCTTTTTATAGTTTAAAATACAATATATTTTCATCCGAAATTTACACCGTACCTTTAGAACGTTTATATGTATGTGCGTATTTAGTTTTAGACTTTTTAGAATCACAGAAATCTATTTTTCAAATAGTGGGAACACTAGTGCTCATGTGGCAAAGACACTTTTCGCCAATTAGACTATAATTTTTTATCGAAAAGATTAGCAGTTGTAGCAGAAGTCCTTACTCAGATTTAAAACAAGAACGAGTTGACAGTTGCACCGGACGGCTCAAGGCTTCTGAAAAATTCCACGAATAGTCCACTGTGTGGTTAATCAATCAATTAGTTATTAAACGAATCACAACTGACAACACCAATTGTTGTGCTTAATTAATTAATACAGTAGCATTGCTTCAGGTTGCAACGACGTTCTTGAGATCTTTGCGTTTTCTAGTAGCTTTGAAGCATGCTGGAGATGTGTACTGCTGGCCAAGACAAGACAGCGATCACGCATAGATCTCGCCACGATGAGATGCTGGATCGATCAGAAGATGGGGGTATACTCTCATGTACTATATGGTGAGCCAGCACGAGACAGAACGAAGATTCTGTGTTTCTGGCTATGAAAATGAGTAGAAAATGGACCAGCACAGACGAGAAGACAAGCACCAATAATCCTATGTGATTTAAGTACCCATTTGTCTTGTTTTAGAATAACACGGTAGTATCTCTATCAGTTAGGAGTTCGCATTATCTAGTACATGATGATGATGGATGCCTCTACCAACAAGCCTCGTCTCATCCGTCGTTAGAAACTTAGTTTAATTTATGTAGCACAGCACACGATGACCTTCTGAACAAATAGTTTATTTTCTTCAGTAAAGCCTACAAACAATTGTGTATCTTTGTGGTTTGATATGATCCTCCATGTGACCGGATCCGCGATGACAGCAGCAGACCGTTCGCTGGTGAGGTCACTACTGATCGATTGAGCAGATAATGCAAGTAAATTATTGTTGTTTTAACTTGTAATCACATCTACTTCTCTTGTTATGCAAAGGCCGTATGTAAGGTATTGACTTATGCAAATTATTGGGTTGATATAAACTTCCTTCATCAAAAGAATCTACCCCTCTTTGGCAAGATTTATTTATCTTTCCAGACCACCCAGTGCCATTAGAAATTATGCCAGCCTCCCCTCAAATCTTTAATCTCTCATGCATCCACCCTGCTACATGCTGCAGTTGGCGACTCACTAGCCAGCATGCCTGAATTACAAGGGAAGTTATGAAGAAAGGTGACAAAGACAAACTAAGCTTGTCTGTATCTGCATGCATGCCTGACGACAAGAGATGATTATGGCTGGTGTCCACATGCTAGGCGAATTATTGTAATTTCAACATAATGTTAGAGTATCTTTTTTCATCCTATCACCGATGTGGTTCATGTTCGTAGGTAGATTGGATCTCACTCGAAAACCCTAAACCACGTAAAATATGCAAACCAAATTAGAGGCGTTTAACTTGTTTTTGCAGGGTTTGGTGATGTGATATGGCCATGATATGATTATGAATATGTATGAGATGATCATTATTGTATTGTGGCAACCGGCAGGAGCCTTATGGTTATCTTTATATTTCATGTTGAGGTATTATTTCAAAGTAGTTGTAATAGTTGCTACATGGGAGAACAACCATGAAGACGACGCCATTGACCTTGACGCTATGCCGACGATGATGGAGATCATGCCCGTTGATGATGGAGATCATGTCCGTGCTTTGGAGATGAAGATCAAAGGCGCAGATACTAAAGGGCCATATCATATCACATATGAATTGCATGTGATGTTAATCTTTTTATGCATCTTGTATTGCTTAGATCGCGACGGTAGCATTATAAGATGATCCCTCTCACTAAATATCAAGATAATAAAGTGTTCATCCTTAGTATGCACCGTTGCTAAGACTTGTTGTTTCGAAGCATCACGTGATGATCGGGTGTGATAGATTCTACATGTGCATATAACGGGTGCAAGCCAGATTTGCACACGCGGATACTAAGGTTGCCTTGACGAGCCTAGCATGTACAGACATGGTCTCGGAACACGAGATACCGAAAGGTAGAGCATGATACATATGAATGATATGATGAACACTTTGAATGTTCGCCTTTGAAGCTACATCTTTTCTCGTGAAGAACGGACTTGGTGTAGTGGATTTGGTTCGTGTGATCACTAAGACAATGCGAGGGATGTTGTTTTGAGTGGGAGTTCACCTACTTAATTTATGAATTAAAATTGAACTCAATTTATCATAAACTTAGTCTAAACTCTTTGCAAATATGTTGTAGATCATGACATCCCCCACCATCAATTTTAACCAGTTCCTAGAGAAAGAAAAGCTTAAAACCAATGGTAGCAACTTCAACGACGGGTTCCGTCATGTGAGGATTTTCCTCACTGGTGGAAATCTGCAGTATGTGCTCGATGCACCGCTAGGTCCCCCACCACCACCTGCAGTATCTGAGGATGTAAAGAATGTTTACGAGACTCGGGTAACTCGGTACTCCCAAGTTCAGTGTGCCATCCTGTGCAGCCTAGAGGCGGAGCTCCAAAAGCGTTTTGAGCACCACGACCCTTATGAGCTGGTCCATGAGCTAAAAGTTATCTTTGAAACTCATGCGGCCGTGGAAAGCTATGAGGCTTCGAAACACTTCTTTGGATGTATGATGGAAGAGAGTAGCTCCGTTAGTGAGCACGTGCTCGCTATGTCCGGGCATGCGAAGAAGCTCAGTGACTTAGGGATAGTGATTCCTAACCAGCTGGGTATTCATCGTGTACTCCAATCACTGCCACCTAGTTACAAGAACTTTGTGATGAACTACAACATGCAGAACATGAACAAAGAGTTACCTGAACTCTTCTCCATGCTGAAATCTGTTGAGGTAGAGATACGGAAAGAGAACCAAGTGTTGATGGTCAACAAGACCACCAGTTTCAAGAAGCAGGGCAAACCTAACAAGGGCAACTTCAAGAAGGGCGGCAAGAAAGTTGTTGCGCCTCCTGAGAAGCCTAAGGCTGGCCCTAAACCTGATACTGTGTGCTATTACTGCAAGGAGAAGGGGCACTGGAAGCGTAATTTCCCCAAGTACTTGGCTGATCTGAAGAGCGGCCTTGTCAAGAAGAAAGATATATCTGATATACATGTTATTGATGTCTATCTTACTGGTAATCGTAGTAGTGCCTGGGTATTTGATACTGGTTCGGTTGCTCACATTTGTAATTCGAAACAGGAACTACGGAATAAACGAAGCCTGGCGAGGGACGAGGTGACGATGCGCGTTGGAAATCAATCCAAGGTCGATGTGATCGCCGTCGGCACGCTCCCTCTGCATCCACCTTAGGGATTAGTTTTAAACCTTAATAATTGTTATTTGGTGTCTGCGTTGAGCATGAACATTATATCTGGATCTTGTTTAATGCAAGACGGCTATTCATTTAAGTCAGAGAATAATGGTTGTTCTATTTATATGAATAATGTATTTTATGGTCATGCGCCTGAGATGAATGGTTTATTCTTGTTAAATCTCGATAGTAGTGATACACATGTTCATAACATTGATGCTAAGCGAATTAAATTGAATGATAATTCTACTTATATGTGGCATTGTCGTCTTGGTCATATTGGAGTGAAGCGCATGAAGAAACTCCATTCCGATGGACTTCTTGAGTCACTTGACTTTGAGTCACTTGATAGATGCGAAGCATGTCTAATAGGAAAAATGACTAGGAATCCATTCTCTGGTACAATGGAGCGAGCTACAGACTTGTTGGAAATCATACATATCGATGTGTGCGGACCAATGAGTGTAGCATCGCGCGGTGGTTATCGTTATGTTCTAACATTCACGGATGATCTGAGTAGATATGGGTATATTTACTTTATGAAACATAAGTCTGAAACTTTTGAGAAGTTTAAGGAATTCCAAAGTGAAGTAGAAAATGAACGTAACAAGAAGATTAAGTTTTTGCGTTCTGATCGCGGAGGCGAATATCTGAGTTATGAGTTTGGCATGCATTTAAAGAAATGCGGAATACTTTCACAGTTGACACCGCCGGGAACACCACAGCGCAATGGTGTGTCCGAACGTCGTAATCGAACTCTCTTGGATATGGTTCGATCTATGATGTCTCTTACCGATTTGCCGTTATCGTTTTGGGGTTATGCATTAGAGACAGCCGCATTCACTTTAAATAGGGCACCATCTAAATCCGTTGAAACGACACCGTATGAATTATGGTTTGGAAAGAAACCTAAGCTGTCGTTCCTTAAAGTTTGGGGTTGCGAAGCTTATGTAAAGAAGTTACAACCTAACAAGCTAGAACCCAAAGCGTAGAAATGTGTTTTCATAGGATACCCTAAAGAAACAATTGGGTACACTTTCTATCACAGATCCGAAGGCAAACTCTTTGTTGCCAAGAACGGATCCTTTCTTGAGAAGGAGTTTCTCACTAAAGAAGTGACTGGAAGGAAAGTAGAACTCGACGAGGTTACTGAACCTTCTCTCATAGATCAGAGTAGCGCAGTGCCGGAAGATGTTCCTGTATAGCCTACACCGATAGGAGAGGAAGCAAATGATGATGATCATGAAACTTCGAACGAGGAAGCTACTGAACCTCGCAGTCGACGAGGGAGCGTACCACTCCTGATTCAGGCCGGCAATCTTGCCCATGGGTCTGGGCGCCCATGGGCACCCGACCCGAATGGGTAGGGTATGGGTCGACTATTTTGCCCATTGGTCATGCCCACGGGTAACCCGATTAGTTATGGGTAGGGTATGGGCATAAGGTTGTGCCCGTGGGTAACCCGATGGGTCGCCCGATTAGTATTCATAATTAAGTAAATACATATTCTATATAACAATTAGTCTTTTATTTGATGTAAATACACTTATACCACACACAAAAGGAAACACTTGGTTGCTAGGTAGCAAGACACTAGACCTAAACGTGTGTTAAGTTTGTTTTGTGCCAAAGCTAGTTCTTAGTTCCTACCGGCCCATGTAAAATACGACATGGTTGCACGCCTTTCACTGGCACAATGCCTCACTAGCTACTGAAGTGATGGTGTTATTTGATGGGTTGTCTACAGACCCGATGGATGCCCGATTGGGTCGGGTGACCCGATGGGTGTGGGCATGGGTATGCGCTTAGACCCATGGGCAGGGTCGTGGGCACGAACCTCGCCCATTTGTTAAATGGGCATGGGTCTGAGAGAGGTCGACCCGGTCAAACCCGACCCGATTGCCAGCTTTACTCCTGATTGGTATGATCCCTGTCTAAATGTCATTATTGTTGATAACAATGATGAAGACCCTACGACGTATGAGGAAGTAATGATGAGCCCAGATTCCAACAAATGGCAAGAAGCCATGAAATTCGAAATGGGATCCATGTATGATAACCAAGTATGGACTTTGGTAGATTACCTGATAGCCGCAAGGCTGTCGAGAATAAATGGATCTTCAAGAGAAAAACAGATGTTGATGGTAATATTGTTGCGGTCAGAAACCCACCGGCGAGCAGCGACGGGCAACACAGTAGAGCCGGGAGGCTCCCAGGACTGCGGCTGGCCCTGGTCCCTCGAGCGACGGCCCGCAAAGCCTCGGCACGCACGTCCGATGCTGGTGCAAGGGCGTGCCACCTGACCTATACCTGGTCAGGAAGGTGATGGATTTGCTTCGCTTAGTTTCCTGCATGGCATACACGTAAACATTAAATACGAGCCTCGATCGGCTCTCAGGTTGTCCTGTGAATCGGCTCAAGGAGCCGATCCACCCATGAATCGTATGAGGTATACGATCATATGGTGGTCCTGCTTGATCAATATAAAGCTAAAACGACCTACGACGATTTAGGGTTTTCACCACATAATCGGAACGTCCTACACGTGATTGAGCCTGGCAGCCACGCACGGTGATAATAAACCGACCCTAGACAAGGCCTAAAAACCAACATGAAGTTGATCCCCGGAACATCTTATCTAGGGCTAGCAAACTACACCCTACGTGCCACTGGATCCTTCAACCCGTTTGCAAGGCCTAACTATGCAGATGTTAAACTAATCCTTGAAGAACAAGGAGCAATCATAACGGATCGGATCTACTAAATAATGATCAAGCGAGGTGCCGCCCTTACACCTAAGATAGGTGTAAGGGCGGCTAGATGTCTAAGGGTTGCATGGGCGAAAGCATGTGATACGACGAAACAATGCTAACCCTAACACATCTATGATAACTACGTTGCTCGCCATCAACAAGGCTTCAGCACGAGCAATGCATGAACAGCGAATAAACGTGTACTGCCTAGATCGCAAGATGCGATCTAGGCAGCATGATGCTTACCCGGAAGAAACCCTCGAAACAAGGGGTTGGCGATGCGCCTAGATTGGTTTGTGATGAACGTGATTGTTGTCTTTCTCAATAACCCTAGATACATATTTATAGTTCGTGGACTTTCTAACGTGGGAATAATCCCAACCGTGCACGAGTCAAATTCTATCTAACCGACACGTATCCTACTATATTTACAGATACACGGGCAAACTAGCCCAAACTTTGTATACAAGGCCGATTCATATATTTCTTCCGCGTATATTCTTCAAGCCCATCCTAATCGCGGCCCACCTCTGATCCGGTCAAATTCTGGTGATAACACATGCCCCCCTGGTTTTGGAAATGATAATTCCAAAATCACTCTGTTTTTTTTTCTTTTTTCTTCGTCGGGTCATGTCGTGGCAGAGCAGAACCGTCGCAGTACCCTTCATCATGATGACCTGGCAAAAAAAATTTCTTTGGGCACAACTTCCTCGGAAACTGCTGTGGCATTGAATCTCCACCATATCCCTTTTATTTAACCGCATCGAGCAGTTTGCTTTTCATCCCCTCCTCATCCTCTGTTCCTCTGTAGTACTCGAAGAACCCCTCTTCCACCATGGACTCCTCCTCCTCTTCCTCCTCCAGTCTTTCCTACCGGTCTTCTTCCTCCCGCGAGCCGACGCCGGAGGACATACGCGCCCCGGAGCGATGGGACGAGGCGGACTGGGACTTCTCCGTCTGGTCAGAGGATGATGAATCCCTGACCGATGGGGAGGACAACCTTCATTTCCTCCTTGATGGGGATTCGGAGGAGGAGGACGACGACGATGCTCTCTTCCGATGAGGAGGATGAGGAAGCGGAGGAGGACACCTCCTCCGACGAGTACCCGCCGATGAAGTGCTTCCGCGCCGGGTCGGATGATGATGACGACGATGATGATGACGAGGAGGAGTACGGGGCCCCTGCCGAAGGTTACGGCAGCAGTGACGAGGAGCCCGCCGGCAGCAGCACCGACGGCAGCCACGACAGCACCGACGAGGGTAGCAACGGCCCTTAGACCAGGACTAGTAGCATAGGACTAGTAGTAGTAGTGTATTAGGCATCGGATGATCCTTTTGAGAGCCATCGGCTCTTTCTTGTAAAGCCGTTCCTTTGAATCAATAAGAACTGTTCTTCCAATTTGACTCTCCATTTATCCAATTTCAAGTCTTCCATTTGCCGCACCAAGAACCGATAGCAACGTATCGGACTTTTCGCCTCAAACGCCCATGAAGCCAGACTCAAATACCAATTTAGACAGTCATCCAAGCACTCCTCAAATTCAGACTGTAATTTAATATCTGACCATAATACTTTGCAATTCTATAGCCGATGGTTGTTCATCGGCTGTTTTGAAAATCCAGTCTCCTTCATCTTCTTGCAGCAACAGGACGGTCCAGACCCTGTAGATGATGACGGCTCCCCTTTCAGATTCCTCCCAACAGCTCCGGTGGTCCTCTTTTGCAACAACTCACCACCATGCAGGGCCAGCCGATGAAACTCCAATCGGCTTCAAAAAGCAGAGTGTCTACTAGGTCAGCTGCCCCCCGAGCCTCAGCCAAGGCGAGAACAGTGGTGAGGAAAGTAGCTGCCAAGAAAACTCTGAAGCGCCAAAGCCCTACTCCATCTCAAGAAGGCTCGCATGTAAGCTTCACCCATGCTTTGACTGATTTCATCCATCCTTCCAGACTTCTGCAGCATAGTTGTATTTCTTCTACAGACCCCCCTGAAGGAAACTCTAGTGAAGGCACACAGTCCAGTTGAAGGGACTCAAGCTCGGGCAATTCTGAGAAAACCACCACGCAGAGCCAGCCAGACTTGCCACCGTCGGCTTCCAAGAAAAGGGTCAGCCACTGAACCTGCCGTTTCCCAAACTCTCATCAAAACGGGGCAGGGCAGCCTATGCACAGAGAGCCGATGTATCAAGAGAGCTCGCAAGGAACCGCAAGCCTCTCCATTAAACCAGGAGATATCAAATGTAACTCCGTCCTCTTCTCGGCTCATTTGGCATGTTGACCCCTTGTCGTTCTCATCGGCTAACCTCTCCCTTTGCAGACTGATGACACCTCCAATGGGGAAGTCGAGAAGGTATCAATGCCATCCGCCACTCTGGTCCTAGCAACTTCTACGAGTGTAGTTGAGAAGATGGCCACCTTGGCCAAACCAACAGCAGAAACACCAGAGCCGATCACCTCTTTTTCCGTTGAAAGCCGATATTGCAGACAAAATGCCGACGGCTCAATGAGCAAAAGGCTGCCTTGTTCGCCAAAACTGACACATCTGACCGCACTGCTGAACTGGCGATCTTGCACAAAGGGTTGGAGGTCCTCGCAGAGAAAGCTCGTGCACCAAAACAGTTCATTGAAGCTAAGGGAGCTCTCATCGTTCGCTCCCTCGAGGAAGCAGAAGGCCTCAAAGCTGAACTGAAGACCGACTTGGCCGAAATCCGTGCTTTAAACACGCAGCTGGTAGATCCTGTAATTTGTACTAGAGTCGATGGCTGTGCACCGGCTTTACTTGTATGCTGTTGTCTTCGCATATTTTCTCAAGTCGATGTCTGTGCATCGGCTGTGACTTGTGTGTACACTTGTTTTTTGTTTTTTTTTACTGGCCGATTTTTCTATCGGCCCCCAATGTTTCACTGCACATGTATCGCACATGTTCATCTGATTAGGTGCCCCCCGAGCCGAATCTGTCAGGTAACTGCAGATATCGGCTCCGTAGTTAGCCAAGGCACTGTACTTGAACGTCGGCTCCATCAGGACTAATGTTGACTTCTTCCAGTTCATCAGCCGACGTAAACCCGTTGCCCGTTAGATCGACGTTGAACACATGCAGAACGTATGGTGAGGATAATTTTGGCCGATTGCTGGAATCGGCCTCCATGTTGATTGGATGGCTCAATGAAGGTTTACATCTCGGTCTTGCTTTACTATAACCACGTGACATGCTTGAGACCAGATTATCCTTTTTTATATTTTTTGGGGCCGATCACAAGGATCGGCCTTGCCACTTACGTTCATAGATTTTGCTCTTGTTACACGGTCAGGCCGGTGGATAAGACCAGCCTCACTCTGTCCTTTGTCACGTCGATGCGCTCGCAGTCGTCCAAAGTGATGCCTGAGAGTGGCTCTTGGCCTGTCGACTCCCAAACGTTCATGTCAGCCGTTGAAATCTCGGCTGAGTCATCTGCTTGGACGACCTCTACTTCATCTCCATCCCACTGTATTAAACATTGGTGCATCGTGGATGGAATGCAACGATTGGCGTGGATCCAATCTCTCCCTAGCGGGACAGCATAGGTGCTCTTGCTATCGACAATAAAGAACGTCGTAGGGATGGTTTTTCTTCCTACGGTCGGATCCACGTTCGAACACCTTGTGCTTCGGATGCTTGGCCGTTGAAATCGCTCGGTGTAACGTTGGTCTTGATCAGGTCCGAGCTAGAGCGTCCCAACCGACGTAGCATGGAGTATGGCATAATGTTGATCGCCGCTCCGGTGTCCACCAGCATCTTGTTGACGGGCTGCCCATTGATATAACCTCGCAAGTACGGGGCCTTCGGGTGTCCGTAGCTTCTTTCTCGTGGCTTCTCAAAGATAACTGGCCGTGGGCCGCAGTCCAAGTTGTGCCACAGGTGCTTCGTCTAATCCCGGAGCACTAAACTCCGCCGGAAGGATGAACACCATGTTTGTGCCAGCCGATGTCTCATCATCGGCTTTCTTTTGTCTGGGGCGCCACTCTTTCTTTTGTGGCCGACCTTCTTCGTCCAGAGTTCGCTGAATTTTCGCGGCCAGATCAGGCCGCGCCTTCCTTAACGTGTGCAGGTATAACCTTTCGGCTTCCTCCAAACCACGTAGTCGCTGAACCCTACGCTTTTGGGAACGGCTGAGTCCATCAGGGCACCACCTTGGCCGGTGGTACTTATCTTCTTCTTCTTCATCATCGTCTTCTAACTCCTCGAGATCTTCCACCCGAGAGGACTCAGCGTGCTTGTTCCGAGGCGGGAGATGCCCTAGACGTTTGAACACGGACACGTCACTCGCATCCTTCTTCTTCCGTCTACATTCAGGCGGTTGCCGATTGTAGGTAATCGGCTCATTCCTGAATCCCAGCAGTGTCTGAAGAAGGGACGGTCCCAGTGCCTATCCACATCGTCTTGCTCTCTTGACTTTCCCTTGGCGTGGCGCTCATATCTCTCCTCGTCGCGATCATGCCGACGATGTCTCCTGGCGTCCCTGCTAGCCAGACGATCTCTTTCGTCATCGTTGTCGTAACGTCGGCGTTGGTCGTATTGACCCACGTATTTGTTGAGGAGGTGATCGGAGAGAGGTCGCTGATATCGCACGTTCTTCACTTCTCCCTCCGTAATGTAGCGCTTTCCATCGTGCCGGAGCCGATCGCGTGGAACGGCTTCCTCTTTGTCCTTGTTATGAGAGCAGCTGCCCTCGTCTCTGTCCTTACCAGAGTGGTGCCCAGGTCCTACCATGTTGATGCTGAACGAGAAACCTGGCTGGCACCTCCCAGGGTAAGTGCACTCCACCATGTTAACGGCGGGGAAGGGGTGTGTGTCGACTTTCATGGCGTACTGGCTGAAAATCAGACGCCCTTATTCTATCGCCATTTGGATCTGCTGACGCCACACCCTGCAGTCGTTGGTGGTATGGGTGAATATGTTATGCCACTTGCAGTATGGCTTTCCGTTCAGCTCCTGCGCCGTGGGGATTTTGTGGCCTTCGGGTACCTTTAGCTGCTTCTCCTTAAGTAAGAGGTCGAAAATTTGCTCAGCCTTGGTCACGTCGAAGTCAAACCCTCTTGGAGGACCTTGTGGCTTAACCCATTTGCAGGACACGGGGCTTGCCCCCCGAGTCCATTCAGCCACTGCTACCTCTTGATCTCCCGCAGAGCCTTCATCCTCATCTGCCTCAACCAGGACCACCGCACGCTTGAATTTATCCTGGTACACCTCACGGGTGGCGCTGTTCATATAACGACGACTTCGCACCATATGCGCCGGTGAAGGGTAGTCTGCTTGGGAGGCCACATCCTTGATCGGTGATGCGAGACCCACCACCGCCAACTCGGTCGCTTCCTTTTCGGTCACACGAGCCGAATAGCATCGGTTCCTGACGGTCCTAAAGCGGCCGGATGTATTCGACACCGTTTCTCCGCGCTTCGTCGTACTTGTGCTAGATCGGCAATGCCGGCCTCGGAAGCCTCCGAGTGATGCTGCATGTGGAGCTGTTCTTCCAAGCTGCTTCCAAGTCCGGATTGAGTGCGGTGGCAGCGATGTGTACCACCCGAAAGCCGATCCTGTGAGGGACCGTGCGAAGAACCTCACACGTAGTTGATCCGATGCTGAGATCGTGCCCAGCTGTGCCAAATATCGGCTCACATGCTCGATTGAGCTGGAGCCATCCGATCCACTAAACTTGGAGAATTCGGGGAGCCGATATTTGGGTGGTAGTGGGATCAAATCGTACTCGTTGGGGTACGGCTTGGAATAGCCGATTGCCCTCCTTTTCGGCACCATGCCGAACTGGTCTCTCAAGATTGTACTTGATCTGATCCGCGGTGCTGGCTGCGGAGTCGAACTACGAAGATTCGCTGGAGTGGCATACTTCGCCAGCCACGCTTGCTTCTCAAGCTCTGAGCCAACTGCAGGAGTTGAGCTCTGGAGGTTCGTCGGAGTGGCATACTTAGCTAGCCACGTCTGCCTCTCAGGATCTGTTCCCGAAGTTCCTCCTGCTGTTCCAGAAGTCCCTGCTGTTGCAGTCTGGTTCGTGAGTTCCCGATTCATCGCGATCGGGCACGTATGTGCACGTGTACCCGTGAGGGATCTCCTTAGGCGCCTCATACAAGAACTGGTAATCACTGGGGTCACCACCGATCTTGTAGACGACGAATGCCGGTGAACTCGGCACTTCTGGTGCTGCCAACGCAAACGGCAGCGGTGGTCGGGACTGGAGTGGTATCTCCCCTTGGTGAGTCCCTAGAGCAGGTCCTGACGGAGAGTGCTGATGCCTCATGATTTCCTGGATCACCCGAAGGGCGACACGCTCCAAAGTGTTCACCAGGCTCTCAGAATGGCGGTGCAGCGAATGAGCCACCATGAAATTAATCTCCCGACGCGAGGACCTGGTGCGTTCTTCCGAAGGGGCGGACAGGTCCACTCCATCGAGCGCGCCTTCGGTGAGAACCCTTTCCACCTGATGCCGTGTGAGCGGGTTCTCTGGAAAGAGCCGATGAGGTCGGCTTCGAGGATAGCTTTGACCTCGTCATACTTATTCTTGAGCTCCTCAGTCAGATCTTCGTACGTGACTGGAGTACCTTCTGACGAGACGGTTCCTTGGCAATGCCCACCATGAGGGGCTTGGGTTTTAGAGAAAGGCGACGACGGAGGTTCCGGGAGCGAGACGGTACACGACGTACCCAGGTTTACGTCCCCGCGGTGGAGGATCGCTACGTCCTGCTAGCAATCCACTATATGAATATATGTACAGGGTGCCGCCATAGGCGGAGTTGTTGGATCTAGTCTAGTTCTAATCCGCGGGTTGCGGTTTCTAGGCGTGTCGCCTCTATAGTTATGTTTCTGATTATGCCTGTCCTAAGGGGTGCCCCTGCCTGGCTTTATATATCAGCCAAGCTAGGGTTTACAAGAGTCCTAGTAGGATTCATATTGGAGTCTTCTTTCCTTGTAGTCCAAGTTGAGGCGCGTGCAGGTCCAGCTTGTCGAGTCCTCGTACTGGTCCACCTTCATAGTTTGCACCGGGTATGGCAATGTTGAGTACCCGAAGGGTTATGCCCACGTCAGTAGCCCCCGAGTGTCTGGCCGAAGTGAAGCTTCGGGTAGGGACTAAAGTTGTCTTCGCCGAATGTCTTGATCATCCGTTGAATCTTGTGCTTCATGTAGAGTCGGAGTTGCTTTCTGTCGGGTGCGCGAAGCGCTCCCGATGGGAGTAGCCCCCGAGTCTATGGGCGGGTGCTTGCAGCCACGCATAGACTCAAGTTGTACTACTCGAAGATCTTGATTGTTGATGTCGATGTCTTCAACTTTATTCTTCTTTGTTGGCGAGGTTGCCATATTTTTTATCGGGTGCGCGACTAGCGCTCCCGATGGGAGTAGCTCCCGAGCCTGTAGATAAATATGAAATAGTTATGTATAGGGTGTAAAAAATGCTAAGTCAAACACCGTAGACTTTTTCAAGTTCCGAGGACTTGATGCCGATGACTCTGGTGATGCCATAGATAGAGGAGTTGATGATTCAGATGATATCCCAGAGGAGCCGATGATTGAGATGATGGCCCTGAGGAGACGATGATTCAGATGATGGCCCTGAGGAGCCGATGATTTAGATGATGGCCCAGAGGAGTCGATAATTTTATCGGGTGCGCGTCCAGCGCTCCCGATGGAAGTAGCCCCCGAGTCTGGGCACTGATGCTTGCAACCGTGAGTAGAGTCAAGTCGAGCAACCCGATGATTATAGTTTTCTTTAGGTGCCGTTGACACATTGTTGTTTATTTCAAGGGGCAAAACGCACCTTGAGCATCGTTGATGCCATTGTTTGTAAATTTCTTGGTAGGTACATGTATATGCACTTTTACCGTGTCAATGCCGTTGGCAAATTTTGAAGGAGCAAATCTTAATTGCTCGTTTAAGCGTATGTGTATTCGTTGGTCAGCAAATTGTTTGAGTGATCAGCTCGTGTTGCGGGTCTTGCTAAACCCGTTGTATGTGCAACTTTGCTTTCAACCGATGTATGTTTTGACCGTGGGTCGTTTTCGTACGTGTTTCATGATCCTTGCTATCTGCGGCACTCTTTGAGGCATCTATAGCAAAGAAAAAGAGCAAGGTCTCCGTTGCTTCATGATCCTTGCTATTTGTGGCACTCTTTGAGGCATCTATAGCAAAGGGAAAGAGCAAGGTCTTCGTCGCTTCATGATCCTTGCTATTTGCGGCACTCTTTGAGGCATCTATAGCAAAGGAAAAGAGCAAGGTCTCCGTTGCTTCATGATCCTCGCTATCTGCGGCACTCTTTGAGGCATCTATAGCAAAGGAAAAGAGCAAGGTCCCCGTTGCTTCATGATCCTTGCTATTTGCGGCACTCTTTGAGGCATCTATAGCAAAGGAAAAGAGCAAGGTCTCCGAAATAATCTTTAGGGGACCGTGAGCCCAGTCGAATCTTCAAGGGACTGTGAGCACAGTCGAATCTTCAAGGGACCGTGAGCACAGTCGAATCTTCAAGGGACCGTGAGCACAGTCGAATCTTCAAGGGACCGTTAGCCCAGCCGAATCTTCAAGGGACTGTGAGCACAGTCGAATCTTCAAGGGACTGTGAGCACAGTCGAATCTTCAAGGGACTGTGAGCACAGTCAAATCTTCAAGGGACTGTGAGCACAGTCGAATCTTCAAGGGACCGGCGAACCGGCGCTCCCGATGGGAGTAATAGTCTTCATGTCTTCTCGGGTTCCAGCGAACCGGCGCTCCCGATGGGAGTAATAGTCTTCACGTCTTCTCGGGTTCCAGCGAACCGGCGCTCCCGATGGGAGTAATAGTCTTCACGTCTTCTCGGGTTCCAGCGAACCGGCGCTCCCGATGGGAGTAATAGTCTTCACGTCTTCTCGGGTTCCAGCGAACTAGCGCTCCCGATGGGAGTAACCGCAATAGTTCGAAGATAATCCACGCGGCACCTGGCTGATTCAGCCGATGAAAGGGACGCGGTGACATGGCCGATCCGCGGCGGGTGAGCATCCGAATATATCGGGTTCGTAATGTCGGGTCCGCGGCAGGCGAGCCCCCGAGCAAGAAGAATGCGCGATGGCGGGTGCGGTCGTCCGAGCAGAGTAGTCGAAGATTTTCCATCTGATAATCTTTGCGTCGGACGATGAGCGGCACTTGGTCGGCGATCGGGTCGGATTTTATTCAGCTGCATTGTGGTCGCCAAGTCGCTATCGAGTATTCCATTGTGTCGCTGCGCTGCCAAGGTTCGCGAACCGTCGCGTGTCTGATGATCCTGGAGGCCAACGAAGATACATCGACCAAGCAGCCGAAAGATTTGGTTGACCGTGAGACTATGCTGTATATGCAGGATCGATGCGTCCTTATCAACCTGCTATCTCCATCATGAAGAAATAGTGAAGCTGTATTTGAGCGAGTCGTATTGGGGTCTCGCCGGCGCGTCTCGCGGATGCATGCGCGTAGCTTCCAGCCAAACTTCTTTTTCCCTTAGCTTCGCCGGCAGTCTAGATATCCCCTTTTTTGCTGATTTATTTCCAAAGTGTGCTCTAGCTTGATTAATCTGCATTCGACCAGTACGTCGGGTTTCCATTCAGGCAACGCCTCTCGTGAATGTCAGCTTCTTTGTTTCCTTCAGTCGAATCTTCAAGGGACTGTGAGCCCCGAGGTTCGTTGTAATATACGGACAAGGTTCCTGACGATGCAGTTCGGGTGTCCCGAATTACTGCAATTCTTCAAAACTTGAGTCTTCATATCTTCTCGGGTTCCAGCGAACCGGCGCTCCCGATGGGCCAAAGATAGTCCATGCGACGGGCGTAGCTGAAGTAATTGCGCCATCCAAGATAGTCGGTGCGGCGGGCGCAGCTGAAGTAACTACGTCATCCAAAATAATTGGTGCGGCGGGCGCAGCTGAAGTAATTGCGCCATCCAAAATAGCCCATGCGGCGCCTTGGCTGACGTGGCCGATGAAGAGGACGCGGTTGACATAGCCGATCCGCTGCGGGTGAGCATCCGAATATATTGAATCCGCAACGTCGGATCCAAGACAGGTAATCCCCAAGTGCAACCAGTGCTCGATGGTAGAGCGCAGTCGACCGGGCAGAGCAGTCGAAGTTTTGTTTCAATCGTTGGTTCAGTATACTGCTGGCTCGAGTAAAGCCCGCCCTGTCGTTTTCTTCATCGTGTAAGCTCGTAAGTTTAGCTTGGCTGCTGATTGACGCCTCTTCCTTGTGGCACCCGATAGAAGATGTGAAGCTCTTTTTTTTTTCTTCGCGAGACTTGTCTGCAACCTAAATTTCCTCCTTTCGTACAGAGTACTTGTTTGTATTGCTTTGAAACTTGATCCACTTTCAATTCCAAACGATTGATTGCTTTTTTTCTTTTCTCATCCTGGGACATGGGCTGATCCGATCTGTTTTTTCTTGCATGGTACTTCCTTTTGCTTTTCTCTCATGGATGGCTTCACGTGGCTTCGGATGCTGCTAGCCATGTTTGTATTGGAGATGAATCTCTACTCTGATGGGGTTAAAAAACGAGGCGTGCTTGGGTTGACCTCTTAGAGATTCCTGTATCATGAATACTCGCACGGCCGATCGGAATGCGGTAGCACGGCACCGTTCCGTGCCTGCGTGGTATCAGCAAGTTTGATTGCCTCCTTCTTCTTTTCTTCTTTCTACACGTGTACTGCGACGCTGCTTTTTGACGTAGATCGGATGCGCTGCTGCTTTGTTGAGGTTGATCGGCATACGCGTTGTTGATGATGATGAACTCGATGGATCCCGCCCGGATAACGAAATCCAGTCGACGCTTTCCCACAGACGGCGCCAATTGACGAGACGGTTCCTCGGCAATGCCCACCATGAGGGGCTTGGGTTTTAGAGAAAGGCGACGATGGAGGTTCCGGGAGCGAGGCGGTACACGACGTACCCAGGTTCACGTCCCCGCGGTGGAGGATCGCTACGTCCTGCTAGCAATCCACTATATGAATATATGTACAGGGTGCCGCCATAGGCGGAGTTGTTGGATCTAGTCTAGTTCTAATCCGCGGGTTGCGGTTTCTAGGCGTGTCGCCTCTATAGTTATGTTTCTGATTATGCCTGTCCTAAGGGGTGCCCCTGCTCGGCTTTATATATCAGCCAAGCTAGGGTTTACAAGAGTCCTAGTAGGATTCATATTGGAGTCTTCTTTCCTTGTAGTCCAAGTTGAGGCGCGTGCAGGTCCAGCTTGTCGAGTCCTCGTACTGGTCCACCTTCATAGTTTGCACCGGGTATGGCAATGTTGAGTACCCGAAGGGTTATACCCACGTCACCTTCCGTCATCTCAGATGTAGATGGCGATGCAGTTGATGTCGAAGACGGTCCCACCGGGCGTGCCAGAATGTGTTGCGGTCAGAAACCCACCGGCGAGCAGCGACGGGCAACACAGTAGAGCCGGGAGGCTCCCAGGATCTGCGGCTGGCCCTGGTCCCTCGAGCGACGGCCCGCAAAGCCTCGGCACGCACGTCCGATGCTGGTGCAAGGGCGTGCCACCTGACCTATACCGGTCGGGAAGGTGATGGATTTGCTTCGCTTAGTTTCCTGCATGGCATACACGTAAACATTAAATACGAGCCTCGATCGGCTCTCGAGGTTGTCCCGTGAATCGGCTCAAGGAGCCGATCCACCCATGAATCGTATGAGGTATACGATCATATGGTGGTCCTGCTTGATCAATATAAAGCTAAAACGACCTACGACGATTTAGGGTTTTCGCCACATAATCGGAACGTCCTACACGTGATTGAGCCTGGCAGCCACGCACGGTGATAATAAACTGACCCTAGACAAGGCCTAAAAACCAACATGAAGTTGATCCCCGGAACATCTTATCTAGGGCTAGCAAACTACACCCTACGTGCCACTGGATCCTTCAACCCGTTTGCAAGGCCTAACTATGCGAGATATTAAACTAATCCTTGAAGAACAAGGAGCAATCATAACGGATCGGATCTACTAAATAATGATCAAGCGAGGTGCCGCCCTTACACCTAAGATAGGTGTAAGGGCGGCTAGACGTCTAAGGGTTGCATGGGCGAAAGCATGTGATACGACGAAACAATGCTAACCCTAACACATCTATGATAACTACGTTGCTCGCCATCAACAAGGCTTCAGCACGAGCAACGCATGAACAGCGAATAAACGTGTACTGCCTAGATCGCAAGATGCGATCTAGGCAGCATGATGCTTACCCGGAAGAAACCCTCGAAACAAGGGGTTGGCGATGCGCCTAGATTGGTTTGTGATGAACGTGATTGTTGTCTTTCTCAATAACCCTAGATACATATTTATAGTCCGTGGACTTTCTAATGTGGGAATAATCCCAACCGTGCACGAGCCAAATTCTATCTAACCGACACGTATCCTACTATATTTACAGATACACGGGCAAACTAGCCCAAACTTTGTATACAAGGCCGATTCATATATTTCTTCCGCGTATATTCTTCAAGCCCATCCTAATCGCGGCCCACCTCTGATCCAGTCAAATTCTGGTGATAACAAATATTACTGTCTATAAAATTCGACTTGTTGCAAAGGGGTTCCGACAAATACAAGGAGTTAACTACAATGAGACTTTCTCAGTTGTAGCAAAGCTAAAGTCTGTGAGGATTTTGTTAGCAATAGCTGCATTTTTTGATTATGAGATTTGGCAGATGGATGTCAAAACGGCGTTTCTTAATGGTGACATTGAGGAAGAGTTGTATATGGTACAACCCAAAGGTTTTGTCGATCCTAAAAATGTTGTCAAGATATGCAAACTTCAGCGTTCCATTTATGGACTGAAGCAAGCATCCCGGAGTTGGAACCGACACTTTGATAAGGTGATCAAAGACTCCGGGTTTATACAGACTCATGGTGAGGCCTGTCTTTACAAGAAAGTGAGTGGGAGCTCTGTAGCATTCTTGATATTATATTTAGATGACATATTATTGATTGGGAATGATATAGAACTACTAAGAAGTGTTAAAGGTTATTTGAATAAGTGTTTTTCAATGAAAGACCTTGGTGAAGCAGCGTACATTTTAGGCATCAAGATTTATAGAGATAGATCAAGACGCCTAATAGGGCTTTCACAGAGTACATACCTGGACAAGATTCTAAAGAAGTTTAGAATGGATGAAAGCAAGAAAGGGTTCTTGCCTATGTTGCCGGGTAAGGTTTTGAGTAAAACTCAAGGTCCGGCTACGGCAGAAGAAAGAGAGAGGATGAACAAGATCCCATATGCCTCGGCAGTAGGCTCTATCATGTATGCCATGCTGTGTACTAGACCGGATATCGCACATGCTGTTAGTTTGACCAGCAGATATCAAAGTGATCCAGGAATGGAACACTGGATAGCGGTCAAGAATATCCTGAAGTACTTGAAAAGGACTAAGGATATGTTTCTTTGTTATGGCGGTGACCAAGAGCTCGTTGTAACCAGTTACACCAATGCAAGTTGGAACACTGATCCTGATGACTCTAAGTCTCAGTCTGGGTACGTGTTTATATTGAATGGTGCTGCGATAAGCTGGATGAGTTCCAAGCAGTGCACGGTGGCGAAGTCTTCAACTGAATCTGAATACATAGCGGCTTCGGAGGCTTCATCGGAAGCGGTATGGATGAAGAGGTTCATTGTTGAGCTTGGTGTGGTTCCTAGTGCATTGGACCCATTAGTCATCTATTGTGACAACATGGGTGCCATCGCTAATGCACAAGAACCAAGGTCACACAAGAAGCTAAAGCATATCAAGCTGCGTTTTCATTCGATCCGCGAGTACATCGAAGATGGTGAAGTAAAGATTTGCAAAGTACACACAGATCTGAATGTGGCAGATCCGTTGACTAAAGCTCTCCCTAGGGCAAAGCATGACCAACACCAGAATGCCATGGGTGTTAGGTACCTTACAATGTAATCTAGATTACTGACTCTAGTGCAACTGGGAGACTATTGGAGATATGCCCAAGAGGCAATAATAAAGTGGTTATTATAATATATCTTTGTGTTTATGATAAATGTTTGCATACCATGATATAATTGTATTAACCGAAACATTGATACATGTGTGTTATGTAAACAACAAGGAGTCCCTAGTAAGCCTCTTGTATAACTAGCTTGTTGATTAAAAGATGATCATGGTTTCGTGATCATGAACATTCACTACTAGGAAAAGGGCTATAGCTGCACGAAATAGTGCCGGCGCACCATCATTGACGCGCGCCGGTGGCAAATACCGCCGGCGAGCCATATTAGGCCGCGCCGGTGAAGAACCTATACTGCCGGCGCACAAAAAAAATTGGTGCGCCGGGAATAAAATTCGAAGAGGTCTGGCCGGAATCAAAAAATCTAGGCACCTTACCCCCGGCGCACCTCTATGGTGGTGCGCCGGTGGTACTCCAATTTATCACCAGCGCACCACCATAGAGGTGAGCCGGGAGTAAGGTGCCTAGATTTTTCTCTCCACCACCCCCCGCGAATCGCCTTTTCAGTTTTCGAAAAAATAAAAGAAAATGATAGAAAATTTAAAAAATAAAATCCTTTGAACTGCCCATGTATTATGTAATCTAGCTTTCATCAAAATTTGAAAAAATGAATTTCGATATATTATGAAAAATGGCGTCATCTTTCGGTAAAACGGGTTTTCTGGTTGCATACGACCTCCGATGAAAAACTTTTTTTATATCAAAATCGATCTACGCGAAATTTCCTATCCGAATTCAACGCCTACGGCCGTTTACCGATTTTTTTTGATTCCCAAAATTCGAAAAGGAAAACAGAGTTTTTTGAGGTTTTAGATTTGGATGAAAAAAATTAAAAAGTACCCCCGACGCACCACCGTACTAGGTGCGCCGGCAGTAACCTCTACTATATAGGCGCAGACTAGCCTACTCCTCCTCCTCTTCCACTTCTCCTCCTCCTCTCCTCCTCCTCCTCCTCTTCTCCTCCCTAACGGGCTCCTCCTACTCCTTCTCCTCCGACGATGACGACGACGACCTCCTCCGGCGACCTCAAGCTCGGGCCTCCTCCGGCTACCTCAACCTTGGGACTCCTCCTCCTCAACCTCGGGCCTCCTCCGCCGGTGACATCCTCCTCCTCCTACTCCGGTGACATCCTCCCTCCGGTGACATACTCCTCCTCCTCCTCATACTACACCTCAGGCCTCCTCCTCCTCCTCCTACTCCGGTGACATCCACCCTCCGGTGACATCCTCCTCCTCCTCCTCCACCTCCGGTCACCTCCTCCTCCACCTCCGGTCACCTCCTCCTCCACCTCCGGTCACATCCTCCTCCACCTCCACCTCCGGCTTCCTACACCTCCTCCTACTCCTACCTCGGCGCAACAACGGCATGCCCACTTTCATGGTTTTCGAGGACGAACCCGAGCTAGATCTAGATCGAGATCTAGATCTAGATCGGCCTTTTTTAAAAAAAATTGAAAAATCATACCGCCGGCGCACCTGGCCTGGTTCGCCGGGGATAATTCATGTTACTGCTGGCGCACCTACTGGTGCGCCGGCGGTAACTCATTACCACCGGCCTATTCCCACCGGCGGGCTCTGGTGCGCCGGCAATAGCCGTTTTTGGTGCGCCGGCAATAAGGCTTTTCCTAGTAGTGATTGGATGTTATTGATAACAAGGTTATGTCATTGGATGAAGGATATAATGGACACACACCCAAATGAGCGTAGCTTAAGATCAAGTCATTAAGTTCGATTTGATATAAGCTTGCGATACATAGTTACCTAGTCCTTTGACCATGAGATCATGTAAATCACTTACACCGGAAGGATGCTTTGATTACATCAAACGCCATTGCGTAAATGGGTGGTTATAAAGATGGGATTAAGTATTTGGAAAGTGAGAGTTGAGGCATATGGATCAAGAGTGGGATTTGTCCATCCCTATGACGGATAGATATACTCTGGGCCCTCTCGGTGGAATGTCATCTGATTAGCTTGCAAGCATGTGACTAGGTCACAAGAGATGACATACCACGGTACGAGTAAAGAGTACTTGTCGGTAACGAGGTTGAACTAGGTATGGAGATAACCTCGGACAAGTAAAGTATCGCGTGACAAAGGAAATCAGTGTCGTATGTAAATGGTTCAATCGATCACTAAGTTATCGTTGAATGTGTGGGAGCCATTATGGATCTCCAGATCCCGCTATTTGTTATTGGTCGGAGAGGAGTCTCGACCATGTCTGCATAGTTCACGAACCGTAGGGTGACACACTTAAGGTTTGATGTCGTTTTAAGTAGATATGGAATATGGAATGGAGTTTGAATGTTGTTCGGAGTCTCGGATGGGATCCAGGACATCACGAGGAGTTCCGGAATGGTCCGGAGAATAAGATTCATATATTGGAAGTCACTTTCCAAGTTTGGAAATGATACGGTGCATTTATGGAAGGCGCTAGAATGTTCTAGAACCTTCCGGAAGAAATCACCATGGAAGGTGGAGTCCCGGTTGGACTCCACCAACCCTAGCCGACCACCCTAAGGGGAAGGTGGAGTCCATGGTGGACTCCACCACCCTGGCCGGCCATGAGGGAAGGAAAGGGAGGAGTCCCTATCCCCCTAGGTTTCACCCTTTGGTAAGTTTTTGAGTTGGACTCTTATTCGAATCTTTGGGCTAACCCTTGGGGTTCCACCTATATAATGAGGGAGAGAGGGAGGGGGCCGGCCACCACTTGAGCCGCCCAAGGGCACCCAAGGCCGGCGCCCCAAGTGCCCCCTCTCCCCAAACCCTAGCTGCCCCCTCCTCCCGCTTCTCCCGTAGTGCTTAGGCGAAGCCCTGCCGGAGATCTCCACCACCACCGACACCACGCCGTCGTGCTTGTCGGGATTCCGAGGAGGATCTACTACATCCGCTGCCCGCTGGAACGGGGAGAAGGACGTCGTCATCAACACCGAACGTGTGACCGAGTACGGAGGTGATGCCCGACTGTGGCACCGTCAAGATCTTCTACGCGCTTTTTGAAAGCGGCAAGTGATCGACTACTTGATGTAGTCGATCACTTGCCGCTTTCAAAAAGCGCGTAGAAGGTGCCGGCCTTGGGTGCCCTTGGGCGGCTCAAGTGGTGGCCGGCCCCCTCCCTCTCTCCCTCATTATATAGGTGGAACCCCAAGGGTTAGCCCAAAGATTCGAATAAGAGTCCAACTCAAAATCTTACCAAAGGGTGAAACCTAGGGGGATAGGGACTCCTCCCTTTCCTTCCCTCATGGCCGGCCAGGGTGGTGGAGTCCACCATGGACTCCACCTTCCCCTTAGGGTGGTCGGCTAGGGTTGGTGGAGTCCAACCGGGACTCCACCTTCCATGGTGATTTCTTCCGAAAGGTTCTAGAACATTCTAGCCCCTTCCATAAATGCACCGTATCATTTCCAAACTTGGAAAGTGACTTCATATATATGAATCTTATTCTCCGGACCATTCCGGAACTCCTCGTGATGTCCTGGATCCCATCCGAGACTCCGAACAACATTCGAACTCCATTCCATATTTCATATCTACTTAAAACGACATCAAACATTAAGTGTGTCACCCTACGGTTCGTGAACTATGCAGACATGGTCGAGACTCCTCTCCGACCAATAACCAATAGCGGGATCTGGATATCCATAATGGCTCTCACACATTCGACGATAACTTAGTGATCGATTGAACCATTTACATACGACACTGATTCCCTTTGTCACGCGATACTTTACTTGTCCGAGGTTCGATCATCGGTATCTCCATACCTATTTCAACCTCGTTACCGACAAGTATTCTTTACTCGTACCGTGGTATGTCATCTCTTATGACCTAGTCACATGCTTGCAAGCTAATCAGATGACATTCCACCGAGAGGGCCCAGAGTATATCTATCCGTCATCGGGATGGACAAATCCCACTCTTGATCCATATGCCTCAACTCACACTTTCCAAATACTTAATCTCATCTTTATAACCATCCATTTACGCAATGGCGTTTGATGTAATCAAAGCATCCTTCCAGTGTATGTGATTTACATGATCTCATGGTCAAAGGACTAGGTAACTATGTATCGAAAGCTTATAGCAAATTGAATTTAATGACTTGATCTTATGCTACGCTCATTTGGGTGTGTGTCCATTATATCATTCATCCAATGACATAACCTTGTTATTAATAACATCCAATGTTCATGATCACGAAACCATGATCATCTATTAATCAACAAGCTAGTTATACAAGAGGCTTACTAGGGACTCCTTGTTGTTTACATAACACACATGTATCAATGTTTCGGTTAATACAATTATAGCATGGTATGCAAACATTTATCATAAACACAAAGCTATATTATAATAACCACTTTATTATTTCCTCTTGGGCATATCTCCAACAGCCTCTCCACGGCCGACCAGAGGGCGCAGCAGCGGCGCCCTCGTCATTCGCGACCAGCGGTCGTCTCCCTCGCGCGACCGCAAGAGGAAGACCTGAAAGAAGGAGGCCGCAGCGGCCGCCGCCACGTCCCAACTCTCTGAGGAGGAGGCCAAGCGTGCCGATGACACCGCGGTGGCGGAGGCGATCGCCAGGTCACTCAACGACCTCGTTCCCGCCGACAACGCTCTCCCCATGGACTGGGAGCGGCAGGAGGCGGAGCAGCAGAGGCGCCTGCTGGACTTGGCTACCGCGCGGCAACGCGCTGTCTGCACCGCCGCACTGACCGTCGCGCCCGTCCCCGTGCCGCTCATCAAGCTCAAGGAGAGCAGCGACGATGAGCTCTACCGGCCGACGCCTCCACGCGGCGACCCTGACCAGCGTTCAAGCCGTTGGTACGAGGCGCCACCGCCCGAGGATGCCGGCAACTCGAGCGACGACGACGATGGCGGCAACTACACGTCCTTCTACTGCCATTTCGGCATGTAGATCGCCGTTATTAAATTTAGTTTTTGTTTCCCTGTGGCCAAATTCAAATATATTACAAATTCGGCCTATATATGTACGAACTCGCCTATATATATTAAATATCTTTAAATTTCGTCTATGTTTGAACGAATTTCGTCTTGTTTTGTCTGAATTCACCCTTATTTGTAAAAAAAATTCATCCATCCTGGGCTCGTCACTGGAAAAATGGGTCTTCCCAGGCCAAATTTTACATCCATCCGGCGCTAAATAGCGTCGAATTTCGGCCTGGGAGCCCGCCTGCAGATGCTCTTATAGAATAATTTGAAGGGGAGGGTTGGGACATACTAACATGCGGGCATCCAAGTAAGTCTAGCTGATTAGTCGAAAAGTCTTCTACCTTTTGCTTATAAACGAACTATTGTGTGTGCAAGTCCTTTCCTATTTGCAAAAAGTTTCACCAATATATTAATAATCATCAACAACACTATGAAAAGTTCCAAAAATAATAACGATTACAAAAAATACTTTCGACCACCTAGCAACGACTGCACACACTGACACCAGCCTAATGTGCGTCGCGATCATCACCCCTGCATCACTGAGTCGGACAAAGCTTCTCGTAGTAGAGCTTATTGTACTAGATAGACAAAAAGTCATCGTGCTAAGATGAAAAAGTACCGGTGCACCAAAGCAGCAACCACCGTCAATGATGAAAACCAAAAATTGAAAGAGACGGATCTAGAACCACACAAACGAACACGAAAACGACCGGATACTAGGAGAGCCGCCAGAAAAACGAATTCACGCGCCCTCCGCCAACGCTAGTGGGAGAACATTATTCTAACCTCGGGGTTATTCATTTTCTCACCATTCCGAAGAAGACACAAAAAAAAAACTAAACAAGAAACAAGAACAATCCCACCAGTGAGAGGCTGGGGTCCTCTAGATGTCC
This sequence comes from Lolium rigidum, assembly GCF_022539505.1. Classification (NCBI taxonomy): domain Eukaryota; kingdom Viridiplantae; phylum Streptophyta; class Magnoliopsida; order Poales; family Poaceae; genus Lolium; species Lolium rigidum. The sequence continues at coordinate 65,231,676 of NC_061508.1, forward strand.
AAGGCCAAAAAAACCATCGGAGGCGGGGTGGGCCATGGTGGCGCCATCGGAGGAGATGGAAACCCTAGTCACCTCGAGATTTGTTTTTCTTCTCTCTCCTCATGTACCAGTTAGGGGCGTCTCACAACATGGATTGTTTGGTTTAGCAATGTGCGTGGTAGTCTTTTTTTGCAATGTTCGTCATGGTTTATTTCCTTTTTTTGCGAAAATTTTGCCGATCTGTTAATAATCACCAATAACAATACAAATAGCCAAATAAATAATGGAAATTACAAATATTCCAGCCAATTGTCAATATCATTTTTGTGCTTAAAGATAAAGAAATAGAAGAGGTCTTATTTGAATTCTTGTGTTACGCCCAACTCGCACTCCGCACCCCACCAAGGTTGCCCATGAGTGCCATCTTCTCCACGAGCACTAGTAGAAAAAAGGCATTTCATCCCAATCCATTAGTCCCTAAATATTTTGGTCCGGAACTAATGTGGTCTTTAGTCTCGGTTCTGCTGGGGAACCGTGACTAAAGCTGCGGGCCCAACGGCCTCCATCGACAGCTGGTGTACGGCCGGACCTTTAGTTCCGGTTGGTCTGGCCAACCCGCGAATAAAGGTGCTCAGGCCTGTCCCGGGCCAACCGGGACTAAAGGCCCACCACTATAAATACTGCTTGCAGCACACTTCGCTTGTGTGTGAGCCACTTGGTGTTTCACTTCTATTCACAAGGGGTGGTGGGTTTGGCTTTTATCTTCTTATGCACAAGAGGTGTTCGATGAAATGCCCGAGAGCATGATGCCACTTGTGTTCACATAAAACAAACATGATATGAAGTGTCCGAGCCATACTTAAGTTTTCTCATTTATTTTTCCTCCTCGGTCGGCGTTAGCAACTTGAACCTTTCATGTGTCATTGCTAAATATGCATGTGTAGTTGATAGTTTAATTTCTATTATTTCTAGCTAGTTAGTTTAACAAATGCATGATGGTTAATTATATACTTTATATCATAATAATGCAGATGAATAGGTAATGGATGTACGGTGACCGACTCTGTGATGAATTCATGACGGGTTTGAATGATTTCCTCGCTGTGGCTAATGCGAACAAGCAGCGGGGATTTATTCTCTGTCCATGTGCTGCCTGTGATAATCAGAAAGGTTACTCTTCCTCAAGAACCGTTCATGTCCACCTACTTCGGCACGGTTTCATGCCAAGCTATAATTGTTTTACCAAACAAGGAGAAAGAGGGGTTAGAATGGAAGATAATGAAGAAGGGGATGATGACAACTATCCTGATCATTTCGGTGATACTTTTATGGAGGATGCTGAAGGAGAGGAAGCAGAAGAGGAAGATGAAGGGGAAGGTGAAGAAGAGGCACGTGATGAGCCCGCTGATGATCTTGGTCGAACCATTGCTGATGCACGAAGAGACCGCGAAACTGAAAAGGAGAAGAAGAATTTGGATCGCATGTTAGACCAAACAACTCGGACTTCACAGCATGTTACCACCATCCGGGCCGTCACCACAGCAACAACCCGAAGCACGCACCGGCTTGCGCCAAATAACCAATGGAGATGCACTTTTTAAGGGAGGCAACGGAGGTGAAATATGCATGGCTTGCGCCGCGACGGATCACCGTAGTCGACGACCATCACCTATCATCGGTGCTGCTTGGACCCTTGGATAAACCCACGATGGAATGATAAAACCCATGGAAGTGCGAGGTGCAAACTAGCCTAAGGTTCGACCTAGTGTCACACTTCAAGTCACCATAGTCCGCACTTACGGTGGGTTCCTCCTTCCTTTCTTCTCTTGAAACTATATATTTTAATCTGGTTTCATAGTTTTTTCCTTTAGTGCTCTCTGGATGTCTAGAGTTTTTTTTGTTGAACTTTTTAGGCTTGTTATCCTCTATTGTCCCCTACCATCTAAGAGCATCTTCAGTCACGTTCGTCAAACCGTCTCCCAAAAAGATTTGAAGCGCGCCGGACAAAAAAAATATTCCTAGCCGCGTCCTCCAAACTTGTTTTTTGTCCGACGCGGTTCGATACGGTGTCCGGTGCCCCGAGCCCGTCCCCACCCCACATGAGACGCTCCGGGCACGCCGGACACTACGAAAAGCGAGGCGGGGAGTGGCGGGGCCGATGCGTCAGCGGCACATTCAAGTTTGGACCTAACCGTCGCCTACCTCGCGGCGGAAGTTATTCGCACACAGTGACACACGACCGAAGCGTCGCAGCGTTGCCTTAATGGTGACGGAGGGGCAGGCGAGACGTCTCTTCGGTGCTGCGCAGCCTCCACACGTCGCCGGTGTTCGCATGTCACCGCGCGTTCCCGCGCTTTCTTCCCGCCGCTTCTCGCCCCTTCCCGCGCTTTCTTCCCAACACCGGCGTCTATAAAAGGCCCTCCGGCTCAATGGCAGCCACGACAGCCGCCGGCACCCCTTTCTCCGCCACAAGCACAGCCCTCGTCGCTCGAACAACATTGCGCAATGATGAACCGCCCTGGCGATGGCCAGTTCCCTCCACCGCCGTCTCCTCCACCACCACCTCCACCACCGGATTCGCAGTTCGGCATCAACGCCGCCGCCCAGGAAGATTCGCGGCAGCGCCGGGCGGAGCTTTGGCGTGCAGAGCGACAGCAGCGGCGGGAGGCAATCGAGCAGCGGGCCCGTCAGCAGCGTGAGGCGGCGGCGGCGTCAACAGCGGGAGACCCCGCAGCTGAGGAGAACGCGGCGTGGGAGGAGGAGGCGCTGGCGAACACCATTGCGGCGTTCGACGCCGCCACGACAGAAGAGGCACGGCGGTGCCGGACGGAGGAGATTGGCCAGCGGTGCTGTGATGAGCGTCGGTGCCAGCGCGAGGAGCGGGAGGCGCAGTACCGTGAATGGCGGGAGGCGATCGAGCGCCGGCGACAGGAGGCGATCGAGCGCCGGCGGCAGGAGGCGATCGAGCGCCGGCGGCAGGAGGCGATGGAGCGTCAGCAGCAGCTGGTGGCAACGGAGGCGGCCTGGGGGGCGCGGGCGGATGTGTTGGCGATGGAGGCCGACGCGTTGGTGGCGCGACTGGAGGCGCGAATGAAGGAGGAGGAGGAGGAGGACGAGGATGAGACAGAGGAGGAGGAGGCGGAGCAGGAGGAGGAGGAGGACGACGACTTCGAGTGGTCCGACAACGACGGGCCGCACCCGGACGGGACGGCCGATCAGCAACGCGCGCTCGTCGAGTCCTTCGAGTCGGAGAAGAAGCTCCAGAGCGACGCCCGTGCCCGCGAAGAGGCGTAGATTCTCCGCGCCGTCGAGCTCTCCCTCCAGGCGGCGCAGCAGGGGAGGGTAGGCGACGACGCGCTGCTGGAACAGCAGCGTCTGCTCACCGCCCTACGCATGGAGAGGCGGCGCCTGGAGGATCTACGGTGGAGGGAGGCGACGACGGGGCAGGACCGTCGATCGCACCGTCGGGCGGTCAGTAGGCCAGGGTTTAGATGAAATCTAGCCGTTTTCATTCAAACTTTGTAATATATAATCAAATTTGAATGAAAACCTTTATTTTTGTGCGCTAATATTTATTGGTGAGGGCGTTTGGGGGACGCAACTGGGGAGCGACGTCCCCCAAACACTCAATCCGGTGCAATTTAGGGAACGGTTTGGAAGACGCGAGATTCTCTAATGTTCGTTCTTTGGTCTATCATCTGCCCCGATTACTAAACTACAAATATATGGTGTGTCATTCTTCTCTTGAAACTATACCTGCTCACATTTGTTTTCTGGTTTCTTAGGTTTTCTTTACTGCTCCCCGGATGTCTAGAATTTCTACCCGGTTTTAGCGTAAAACTTGTACCCAGTCGGAAAGAGGATTTGATCCGAATTCAAAGCTTCGGGCCACGATGATCTGGCCCATTCCTCTCACCAAACTCGTGGGTTCTCCAAGAGCGCGTCCGGAAGCAGCGATGGAGTCTCCATCCATGACTAAAATCCGTCGCTAAAAACCAGCCAACATAGCTACCTCGTCGTCACAATCAAGCGCGCGCCATCGCCATCGCCCTCTGCCAACACGCCCGAGACGTACCAATGGCCGCCGCCCGGTCGCGGTGGAGGCCCTTCACGGCCTCCTCCCCCTCGCCGCCTTCCTCCGCCTCCTCCTCGCCCTCCTCCTCCTTCACCGCCACCATGGACCCGCCGCCGGAGTTCCTCTGCCCCATCTCCGGCACGCTCATGGCCGACCCCGTCATCGTCCCGCCCGGCCGGACCATCGAGCGCGCATGCATCCAGGCCTGCGCCGCGCTCGCCTTCTACCCGCCCGCCGTCGCCGACCTCCCGTCCTCCCCGCTCGTGCTCATCCCCAACGTCGCCCTCCGCTCCGCCATCCTCAACTGGTGCGAGCGCCTCGGCCTTCCCCACCCTTCCCCGCTCTCCCTCGACACCGCCGGCGACATCGTCCGCCGCCTCATGCCGCCGCGCCAGGACCAGTCCAGGTCGCAGTCTCAGTACGGGCCGCCGCGCCAGGAGCAGCGGTCGTCGCAGTTCCAGTACGGTCCGCCGAGCCAGGAGGAGAGGTCGTCGCAGTTTCAGTACGGTCCGCCGAGCCAGGAGGAGAGGCCGCAGTCGAACTACGGGCGGCCACCACAGCCCGCCTCCGTCCGGACAAGAAACCGCTCTGTCTCAGGCGAGGACTTCCCGCAGGAGCCCAAGCAGAGGAGCGGTTCCGTGGAGGAGGAGATCATGGCCGTGCTCGGCGCGACGGACACCAGCCCAACTGAGCAGAGGGAGGCGATGGCGTCGCTGCGGCAGGCGACGCGGGAGACCAGGGAGGTGCGGCTGCAGCTCTGCACGCCGCGGCTGCTCGCGGCGCTCCGGCCGATGCTACTGTCCGGGGACGCCGGCATCCAGGCCAACGCGGCGGCGGCCATGGTGAACCTGTCGCTCGAGGCGGAGAACAAGGTGCGGATCGTGCGGTCCGGGGCGGTGTCGCCGCTCGTGGACGTGCTCCGGGCCGGCCACCCGGAGGCGCGGGACCACGCGGCCGGCGCGATCTACAGCCTCGCGGTGGAGGACGAGAACCGCGCGGCCATCGGCGTGCTCGGCGCGATCCCGCCGCTGCTGGAGCTCTTCGCGAGCGGCGGCGCGGGCCACCGCGCGCGGCGGGAGGCCGGCATGGCGCTGTACCACGTCTCCCTCGCCGGGATGAACCGGTCCAAGATCGCGCGCACGCCGGGGGTCGTGCGGACGCTGCTGGCCACGGCGGAGGCGCGGGGCCGCGGGAGCGCCGAGGCGGACGCGGACGCCGCCGCGCTGCGGAAGCTGTCGCTGATGATCCTCGCGAACCTGGCCGGGTGCCCGGAAGGTCGGGCCGCGCTGATGGACGGCGGCGCGGTGGCGGCCGTGGTCGGGGTCATGCGCAGCGGCGCCGCGGCGCCGGGGAGCTCGGAGGAGGAGTACTGCATATCGGCGCTGTACGGGATGAGCAAGGGCAGCCTGAGGTTCCGCGGGCTCGCGCGCGCGGCCGGCGTCGAGGAGGCGCTGGCGCCGGTGACGGAGTGCGACGGCGGCGGGGTCGGGAGGGACATGGCGCGGCGCACGCTCCGGGCAATGCGCGGGGAGGACGACGAGATGCCGTTCACGGCGTCGGGGATACTGGGGAGCCAGTGGGGCGACGCGAGCATCGTGTCGGAGGGGCTCGTCTCGCTCCGGCGGCCGCCGCACCAACGGGGAGGCAACCACGGCGGGACGTCCGGGTCAAACACCACCCAGTTCTGACAAAGTCAAAAGTCTTCTCCTTGCGCGCGCGCGCACGCCTCTTGTTTATTCCAGTGTTTGGAGCAGCTGCTATTCCTTCCCCATTAGCCCATACAGTTGGAACTTCTGGTGTTCGTGGAGCTGCTTAGCTGAATTCTTTTGTTCCAATTCAAGTGTAATTTTATTGGATCTACTATGTAGGTGTTCATGTTGTGTAAATGTATTTGTGATTAAAGAAGAAACAACGGTACATTTGTCACATTGGCTTTTGCATCACTCATCGTTGCTCTTTACGCTTGTTGATGCCTATCTTGCTTCTGAGATCACATTTTATATATCATCCCCAAGTTGACTCTTTATGACCTGATGATTTCATCTGCTTTTCAGGAACACAAATAGTGATTGAACGTTTTGCTGACCAATCTCATGTGTTTAAAGGAACAAATAGTGAAGAGAGACTCACTTTGGCACTGAACTTACACCAAAACTCTGGGCAAACAAAATTCACAGATGCAACTCATTTATTCAGTTTTCTTCAAGTTTTTTTTCGAAGGGCAGCTCTCTTCAAGTTCTTTACACAACTTTTTTAAACGATAAAAACATGTTTCAAACACATCATGGTGCTGGAGAAAATCAAGCATATAATAAGCAAATCCTCATCGCATTACCACAAAACACAGTATAGAAATCGGTCAAATTGCCACAGGTCAACTACAGGTAATTAATTTATTCAATACAACGCGGCTCGAACAGTTCAACACGATGTCGCGTGATACAAGGAACAGAACCAAGACTTCGTGTAAGGGCATCTCCAACGCGGGGACGCAAAACGCAAAACGGACAGCCCGCGCGTCCGTTTGGGTAAAAACATGACCCAACGCGCAGACCCAAATGCAAAACGGACAGCCCGCGCGGTCCGCCACGACCCAAAGCCGGACCAAATTTGGGAGTAATTTGGGGCGAGCCGGACGCGTGCGGACGTCTCTGGTCGTCCGCGCGTGTCCTCCCAAACCCCACATGGCAGCCACACTAGTTAATCCATCCAAACTCACACAGCCTTCTCTCTCCTCTGTTCTTCTCTTTCTTTTCTCGCCATGGATGTTGGCTTCGCTCCCCACCGGAATAGGGCTCGCCGGCCAACCACCGCCGTCGAGCTCGCGTGGAGGCTCCCCGCTAAACACAACCCCTTTTTTTTCGTTCATGCCGGAGGTCGCCGCGGCCAAAGCGGAGCACATCGAGCCCGGCCGTGCCGCCGCCCGCGTTGAGGCGAGGCCGCATCGCCGCCCGCGCCGCGCCGGAGCCAGGCCGCCACGCGCCTCCACGCCGCCGCGAGCACCCGGCCGCCACGCGCCTCCACGCCGCCGCGGCGCCGGCCGCGCGAGCACGGGCCGTCACGAGCCACCGCGGGCGCCGGCCGCGCTAGCACCGCACGCCGAGCGCGTCGCGAGCCACGCCGCCGCGCGCCTTCACTACGCTTTGGTTGAGCTGTCTTGTGGCCGCACGCCGGGCGCCGGCCGCGCGAGCACCCGCACGCCGGGCACGTCGCGAGCCACACCGCCCCGCGCCTCCACGCCGCTGTGGTCGAGCCGTGCCGTGGCCGAGCCGTGCTCGGACAACGTCCCCGCTCGCGGCAAAGCACCAAGCTCTAGCAGCCAGCAGCCGCGCGCGTAGGCGGCGGCAGCCCGGACATGCACGCACGAATCGGCACGAATCGGCGCCGACAACAGGGGGATCAGCTGCGCCTAGACTACTTCTTCGTCAACGACCTCAACAAGGAGCAGCGGCAGCGCCCGCAGCGGCGGACGGGGCCGTGCCCGCGTCGAGCTTGGGCGACGGACGGGCGTGGGCGGAGCTCGCCGCGCGGGGGCCGGGCCGCGCCGCACCTCGGGCCGCCTCTGCAGGGGCCGAGGCCGCGCCAAGGAGGCCGCCCAGCCTGCCGTGGGAGCGGCCGTGACGGGAGGTCGGCGGCGAGGAACGGGGCCGCGCCGCGGAGAACGGGGCGCGCGCCGCGTGGCGAGAGGGAGCGGATGGCGGAGGTCCCCGGCCGCGCGGGGCTCGCCTCGCCATGGTCGCGCCGTCGCCGGGCTCGCCACGCACGCCCTGCCCTCGCCGGCCTCGCCTAGCCGCGCCACGCCCACGCCGTCGCCGGCCGCGCCACGCCCACGCCGTCGCCGGCCGCGCCGCGCCCACGCCGCGTTGCCCGGCCTCCGCCTCTGTTTGGTCTACTTTTCAGTTTGGGTCGTATGTGCGTTGGGGATTAAAAATGTAGCCGGACGTGTGTGGGTGTCCGGGTGACATCCGCGTGTCCGCGCGACGACCCAAACGACCCGAAAGGGACGTCCGTTTGGGTCGCGCGGTTGGAGATGCCCTAAACCACAGCTTTGATAAGTGGTGTGCTACTATTCTAGTACAGTAATATACTCCGTACGAACCAATGTCACATTCCATGCTTTTGTCAGCAAAAAGGAGCATTTTCTAGGCGACCGAAAATGGGGCATTATTACCTCACAGATATCCATTTTATTACCACCAATACACCGTGTGTAACCGCTTCCCTTTTACATTTCAATCACGCCTGCTAGAACAACGCTTCCGAACCACCAGCAACCTGCTGCTTGCTTGGCCGTGCGAAAATATGGAAGAAAGACGCCAGGAGCAACAGCTTGGGTAGGAGCAGCAACTGCGCCAGACTAAACATCTACTCCGTAATACACAATCAGGGGAAACAACGGCAACAACTAGCCTCAGTCAACGGCTGCATCTACATACACGATTACAATAATTCAGATAAAAAAAATCCAAGATAAAATGCTTGGATTTCAAACACATTGCTCCTTCCCTCCTTCCTTAGTACTCATTCAGAAGAAAGATCAACTTGGTATATCTATATGTGTATGCCCACTTCCTGTCCAAAGCTGACAACAACTAGGAAGAATTTGAAGCAGTAAATACACAGGAAACTCTACAACACATATTTGAATGGGATGATTGGTTTCCTCAAAGCCCATCTACTCTATTACAAGGGGCATTGCCTTCACAATTCGGGGCATCCGTCCATTGCTTTAGCTTAACCAAAAATGAAGCATCCGGGGAGCTGACCCGCAACCATATGTGCTATCCAGCCTCTTTGTCTCTCCACCAGAAATTCTTGATCTCATTTCCTCCTGTTCACCCTACACATATTCATCCAATGTCTCTATCTATCATCCTCTTTGTCTATCTACCATTGTAACCAAATAACAGCCAGCCATACTGTCAAAACAGCTGCCGCAGACGCCATCTCCCTAGCCCGCGAAGCTCCCGAGTACTGGAACCTATGAGACTGTTCTCTGTGTAGCCAATAAACCCAACGTTACTGTCATGTTACTCTACTATGGGTCCATCACCGTTCCTACCCACAAAGAGTAGAAGAAACGTATATATATACCTCTGTAGGCTCGAGAGTGCGCCGCAGAAGATAGTGTTGTCCGGAAGAGGGAGCCCCGTGTTGGCGCTGTGGTCTTCCTCCGGGTTCACCACACTTATGTACAGCTCCTGACCCAGGTACCAGTTGTCCAGGTTCTCCACCCGCAGGTTCCATATACCCGCGTTGTCCAGGAACACAAGCACAGCAGTCCAAGCGCCCGGGAATACCTACATTTGCCGTGCACAAACATTCCCAGTCAACCAACCAAACCCATGACAAAATAATCGATCAGAGTTAGTTTCTGTCAGTCATTGCAGTTCATCACTTACATGATTTTTCATATGACATTAAAATTGCTAACCCCAAAAGGGGTTGGTTGAGTGTCCTTAGCCATACCATATCTCAAATGATATGAACCAGCCTTTATTTAATCTAATCACTATACACAAGACACATTTTCTTCAGTCAGGCACACATAAACATCTTTGATGATAGCTATTGTCTGCCATTTCTGGGACTCTCCCAACAAATATTAGAGGACGCTCAAACACCACTGACAGAAACACAAAGTGCATATCTTATCCTCTGTGTTTTTCTCAGGTTACTAGTACTACTTATTTCCATGAATATCCTATCACACTGAAATATATGAAGTATAATTTCTTGGGTTTCAGCAGACCATACAAGTAGCCAACCATAAATAAAAAAGACATGAATTTCAGTACCTGGATTGTGGAGCGCGCAACACCATCCCATTTGTTATAGGTACCTCGGCTGTTTTCAGTCCACAATCCATAGTCCATCCTGAAAATGAGAAGGACCAACCAGAAGTAAGCAATGCAGACCTGGATGAAGCAGAGGGGAATTCAGGGTACTACGACAGAATTACCCAACGACGAAGAACGCATATCCATCCAAGTGGTAGCTCTGCACCGTGGTGGCGTTGTTCTGGAAGATAATCTCCATGAAGCCTTTGTATGTGCCATTTATAATGGACGTGTCGACTTTAGGTAGCCTGTTCATCGGATGATTAGGAAAATCCATTTTGTACACTCCAGGGACGTTAAATAGCTGCGCAAGAACCAACGGGGTGGACGGGGCAATGTAAGAGATCCCGTTTATGGTAGAGCGCAGTTGCCCGTCTATGAGCTCCGGCGGTCGGCTCTGCAGCAAGTACACATCGGTCACGGTAATGTCACCGTAGTGGAATGAGCCCTGCGGATTCGGGCGGGCACCGCTAGCGGTAACATTCCACCTGAAACAGTTCAGGATAAGAATGAGCATCATCATCCAACCAAATGAACACAAACCAAAATGTACTAGCTAGCGTAGAGGAAGGAACGAAGGCGTGCCTGATGGATCTTGCTTGGTTTATGGAGAATGCAGTGTCATACTGGTCATCCGGGGCATCAGGGAGGGGACCGGAGGCTGGACCCTGGGAGTTGGAGTAATGGAGAATGGCGACGCCGGTGAGCTTATCGACGGTGCTGGCATCGACGAATCGCGCGCTGGCGACGACGTAGTAGTCGATGCTGGCGTTCTGGTCCATGGTGACCAGGAAGGAGTAGGACTGGCCGACATGGATGTCCATGTTGGTGTAGTTCTGCTGGGAGGTGTAGGAGCCCTCGGTCTCGACGAGGAGCAGGCTGTGGCCCTGGATCCTGAAATTGAGGCTGGCGGAGGCGCCGACGTTGTGCACGCGCAGCCGGTAGGTCCTCCCGGGGTCGACATTGATCCGCTCGTAGACGATTCCGGGAGGGACGACGGAGTCGTTGTGGCGGTAGGGGCCGAGCCCGTTGATGAGCACGCCGTCGGGAGCTCCGAGGGGCGCGCCGGCGTCGAGGGACCTGCGGAGGTCGCGGTGGGACCTGGCGTACCAGTCGCCGATGAAGAGGGTGAGGTCGCCGCCGTCGGGGAAGGGGAAGGGGATGGGGATGACGGCCCTGTTGTTGACGACGATCCCGCCGTACCCGCCGGCGGCGCGGTGGAGCGGGGAGGCGGAGGGGGAGTAGAAGAAGCTGCCGACCTGGTCCTTGGCCTGGAAGGTGTAGGTCCAGTTCCAGCCGGGCGGGATGGGGCAGTTGGTCCCGAGCACGCCGTCCTGCCATGGCGTCCGGCGCTGCTGGAGGCCGTGGAAGGTGAGGAGGAGCGGCTCGTCGAGCGCGTTGCGGACGTTGACGACGACGTTCCAGTTGGTGGTGACGTTCAGCGGCGGGCCGGGGAACTGGCCGTTGATGGCGATGATCTTTTGGGCAACGCCGAGGGGCCGGGCTGTGAGGTAGGAGACCTCCCAGTCGAAGTAGGCGAAGGGGTCCCCCGCCCGCGTCGAGTAGCAGCCGGAGAGGAGGAAGAGGAGGAGGAGGAGCGCCATTGTTTTGTGCTGCCAGCTGAACTGAAGACTGAAGTGGAGCTGGAGTGGGAAGCAAAGCAAGAAAGCGGAAACAGAGGAGGAAAGGTAAAGTAGCCTGAAATTGGGGACAATTTGCTTTGCCTGCTTTGTGCCTTCAGACAAAGCCCAGCTCAGCCTGGCCCGGCCCTACAAAAACTAATGGCCTTCAAGGACGTTAACACAAAGCAGAAAATCATAGTCACCGTTGTCCCAAGAGAAATTTACTCCGTAAAAAAAACACGTTCAAGATCAGAATATGGGGCACAGTATTTGTATTACTTTCAGTTTTACATATACTGTACCATCGGACAACAACTAGCTTACGCAGCAACAGAAATGCACTTTTCAGGTCAAGCGATTCAACACTTTTGAATTACTATTTCTACCAGCATTCTCATTACATATTACAATTTAAAACTGCAGAAAAAAGCAGCCAGCTGAACCTTCTCTCATGTCGAAACTTTGAGTCGCCTCTTAAATCAGACTGTGGTTGGCTTCTGGTTGCCCATCCCAAACAAACTCTCAAACAATTTCGAAGCCATCGGGGGAACCGTCATAGGAACAGGGGCCATGAAATTAGCAAGCTTCTCGTGGACATTATACCTGGAAGAGAAACACGTAATAAAAGTCAAGACCAAATGCAGGGACGAAACATCAACTACTCCCAAAGTAAGTAGTATACCTTATCTTTCTGCTCTTTGAAGCCCGGCGATCAACAAGTTTTCTCTTCTTGTGCTGCTTCTTTCTTAGAGCATAAAATGCAGACTCTACAAGCATTGATTGCAGCATGGTTCATCAGTACAATTCATTCCAGGCACAAACAATACGTGCAGATGCAGAATAGTTGGATAAAATACCAACCAGATGCTCCATCACATGACTCGAGAAACTCCTTGAGAAGTTGATGGTAAAATTCAGAATCATCAACAAGTTCAGGATCACCTTCCACAGTCTTCCCCTGAATTACAACATGGGTGAAGATATTAGACTAAGAAGTGCACTGCCCATAGTGTCTAATTATATGAGTTCACCAGAACTAGTCTAATTTAATTAATGAGTGGAAATAGATAATCAAAGATACATGAATTTTTGCCTCAATGAAATAAATGAACTCAACACTAGACTACATAACAAACACAATTAATAATAGAACAAATGAGAGACAGGCAAGCTTGAAATAATTCCAAGTAAAGAATAGAGAATTACTCATACCTCCGCGGTAACAGCAGGCTCTGCTGCACTCTGCAAAGTGAACGGAAAGGCTCACAAATTAATCATTATAATTAGAAGTAGAAGCATGACTTGTGTACCTTCATAATAGATGCATCTAATCTAAAATACCTCTCCAAATACACCAACATCATATTTCCTCAAATACATCCTGTTAATCATCCTGCTTGGGTCTCTCATATAACCAGCAACTTGGTCACTTATGTTCTGTTCTCATACAACAGAAAGGAAGCAAAGGTTTTAGCCTTTTAGATCTAGGCTTGCTCCACAATTACAAAGTACTAGAAGTAGTTAAATACAACTTCAACCAACCTGATTAAATGCGTGCAACTTTCCTTTCAGTGCAGCAGCGCCAGTTGTGACCTGTGTTTTCCTCTGCCATTTATCTATCTCAGTATTTCTGAAAGGGGTTATCCTGGAAAAAATCATGATATCAATCCCTGGTTTGTTTTGTATATGTGTAGGAAGTCAAATTAAAAAAGCCCATGCTAAATACACACAATTGCAATCTGACAAATTCTAGAACTGACATAACAAGTTTCGTTTCCAATTTCTGCTTTTTGAACAGAAATGCATTTATGTTATTTTGTGTATCCCTTATTTTGTGGGTGCTAAGCTACAAATTTGCCAAAATGGTGTAACTAATTTCTTTTCATAGACGATGCTTGCCCGAATGCAGGTTGCCACATTTACCAACATTAATCAGGGAAATTAGCAACCCAGAAAAGATAGGGTCTTTTAAAGACGAAACCATAAAATACTGACAGAGCAAACCAAACAATTCACTAGCTCAAAGACATTTAAGAAACTACAATACTAAAAGACTAGGTAAGAGTTTAGATTATCAGTATTAAAGCACAACAAATTCAACGGACACGATGTGGTAAGCATACAAGTGTACAGCTGCACAGTGCTGATTAACAAAAATAAATAAAATTTGCGGCTATGCAAGAACACTGCAACATACTGAAGAATATATGCCACGGTACTTCATCACAGTTTCTATTATTGCAAAAGGTTACCTTGTCTGCACTTTCTGTACTTCCAGCCACTCGTCATTTTCTCCATTCGATTCAGGTACTTTATCTGCCATTAAGTCAAGATTAACAAACATTTAAAGGCCTCCTTCAAAATGAGAAAGAGTGGACAGTAGTAGTACCGTTCGGACCCTTTGCAGCCTGGTTCCTCTCCAGTAAAGCCTACAGTAAGTTGTAGAAAACATACATATTGCACAAAGTAAGAAAGCCTGGGAAATTAATATAAGGACTACTGTAGCGTTGCATAGACAGAGAAGCAAAGAGCAGGCAGCCAAACCTCCTGCAGCTCCAGCATGCAACCAAGAGTCTGTTTCGATGAATCCAGCAGCTCAGCATATGCTTCCTCTATCTCCTGATCATGACCACAGAATCTTGACTTGGTGGGATCCTGCAAGAACACAATTGCAACAATACATACATATCTGAATGATCCTGCATTCTTGAACAGTAACAGCAATTAAGACGAAGATGCGTGCATCGACTGAACAAAGACAGACCTTGGGAAGCTTGTTCGAAGTGGAAAACGCCTTTTGCAGCAAGAATCTCATCTCCAGGGTCTTGTCCCATAGGGCCTTCAGTTGAACAGAAATTGGAGGCAAATTAAGGTCAGCAGCTTGAAAGCTTAAAAACAGTGGAGGCGAACTGGTGAAGGGTAGCCATTGCACACGATCATGATGAGTCCATGTTATGTTGGCCAATATAGGAGATGTAGGAAAAGGACCTTTTGGTTCTTGACGGCCTGGCCTCTCGCGACGTCGTCGTCTCGGTGCTGCTTCAAGGTCTGAAGAATGCTTCTGCAGGTGGAAGAAAGATTCTGAAGTAAATTAGCCGTGCGAAGGTGAGACATGTAGAGGGCAGGTGGAAGCGCGAGATTACGTACTGTTGATTGGCCTGGAGGGCTTGGTACTCCTGCTCGAGCTCCCCCATCTCACCATCATTAGATTCCTCCTCGTCGTCGTCATCTTCCTCCTGCTCGCCATCGTCGGAATCTTGCTCGTCATCGGCGGCGCTCCTTGCGGAGAAGAAGCTGCCGTCCTCCTCGGGGTCGGAGTGGTCGTGGAGATGGAGGTCGGAGTCGCTTCCAGAGTCGGAAGAAGGCTCGGAGGGCGGCGGGGGAGGTGATGCCTTGCGGCGCTTGGATGCGAGTGGCGGCATCTCCTCCTCGTCGGTGGGTCGTCGGCGGCTAGAGGAGAGGAGCGAGAGGCGGCGGCGGGGTCGGCAGCGGAGGGGTGGGATACTGAGGAAGGCTTGGGAGATGCTGTCCACCGATCTGGTCGGTGTCGATGGTGCTGCCGCACACCCCGCGCGCCTCCCGGGTTACTAATTGGGCCGCAGCCCAACATCAGGTAAGCCGTTTTTTCTTTTTTCTTTTTTTTGTTTTTTTTTGTTTCTTTAAAATCTGAACATTTGTTAAAATTAAATATTTTTTAAATTAAAAAAATCACTTCTTAAAAATCTGAACTTTTTTAGATTTGAACATTTTAAAATTTGAACAAAAATGTATTTTTTTTCTATGAACAATTTCCGAATTTGAACATTTCTGAATTTGAACAAATTTTATATTTGAACAATTTTTGAATCTGAACGATTTTTATATTAGAACAACTTTCGAATTTGAACGGTTTTTCAAATTTGAACGGTTTTTGAATTTGAACGGTTTTCAAATTTGAATATTTTTAAATTTAAACATTTTCTCAATTTAAACAATTTTTAAAAATTAAAATTTTCGAATCTGAACAAATATAAACAAAACCGAAAACAGAAAAAAGAAAAAAGAAAAAAACAGAAAAGAAAAAAAGAAAAACGAAAAACGAACTGCTACAGCTAACAGACACAAATGGGCCTGGTTCATACCCGACCAGGGGGTGTGCGGTGGCCGGTAGCCACCGACCTGGTCGGTGTATAGGTTTTGCCGGAAGGCTTGGCCGGAAGAAGAGAGGCTTTGAGTAGGAGCTGGGCCTCAATGGAGAGTGAGACGGGCCTCAAGTGGGCCTCGGTGCCTTTAGGAGTATTTTTTTAACTAATGATAGCCCGCACGTTGCTGCGGCATATTTGATCCAAAACCTTTTTAAAGATGTATGCGCGATAAATAAAATGCTCTGTAAACAATTCGTTGTACCAAACATGTTGCTAAACTTTGGTAGAGATAAACTGAATCATCATTTAATAAATAGTGAATCATAGATAATCAATGACCTATTTGTCTCAAAAATGTCTCATAAAAATATTAAAATGTATTTATTTATAATGCTGGACTCAAATATGACACTACAGATGGAGGCGGACTTGCAAAATACACCACATTTTTGGTGTGATATCTTTCATACCAAATTGAGTAAAGGATGTTCAAATCGATCAAGTTGTCCGCTAAAATAGAAGGTCTGCATTAGATACAGTGGAATAGAAAACGGAAAACTACAGTAGAGAAGAGACAAAAATTACAAACTTGTCACGTGTGAACACCAATTTCTGAAACATGTAGCAATTCATTCATTCTGTTATCCAGCATTACTACAAAGCTCTGTATTGGTGAGTGAATTTTACGATCTTTGACAGTATTTGATTGCATCTCAAGTGTATCTTTTGAAAGAAATTAATCCGTATAATGTTTTGTTCTGCTCAGTCTAAAAATTCCAAAGAAGTACCCCATGCGAACAAAGCAGAGAATTACTCGTCTTGCCTGTCCATACTCGAAACTTCCGAGAACCTTAAAAGAGTTCTGCATCCTGGATCCACACAACACATATAATTAAACGCGGGTGGAAAACTAAGAATCCTGAGATGAACTTTCTTAGAAAATATCTAGGGAGGAGCATATATGCGCGGCAAACGATATAGCCATGTCTTTGGATAACATATATGTAACCTTTCCACATTGTTTAAACCTGCAATATTTTGGATAACGTGCAACCAAGCTGGGAAGAATGGTATATGAGTAGTAAAGTTGGATATGCATAAAGCATACGAATCGAGTTGAGTGGGTGTTTTTGGAAGCTATTGAAAGAGTACGTATGTGTATGGTAGGATCATACCAACTAGGATCGGCCTGGTATCATTACATGTAGTGTAGTTTACAGAGCACAACTTGTATACGGTTACAACAGGGACACGTGACAAACTATGAACAAATATAACGTTTATCGCCCTCTCTCAGTCTCAACTTCGGAGAGGTTGAGATTGCGCCTACATGCTGTAAACAATGGTAGTGGAAGCGTCTTGGTGAATATATCAGCTAACTGATCCTTGAAGAAGATGAATCTGATATCCAGTAGCTTCTTAGCAATCCGTTCTCGAACAAAGTGAAAATCAATCTCGATATGCTTAGTACGAGCATGAAACACCGGGTTGGCAGACAGATATGTGGCTCCAATATTATCACACCATAGAATAGGTGGACTCCTCTGAATTACTCCAAGTTCACCAAGGAGAGCTTGTACCCAAATCAACTCAGCAGTAGCATTAGCAAGTGCCTTGTACCCAGACTCTGTACTAGAACGAGAAACATTGGCATGTTTTCTGGCACTTCGGGACACTAAGTTTCC
This sequence comes from Lolium rigidum, assembly GCF_022539505.1. Lineage (NCBI taxonomy): Eukaryota > Viridiplantae > Streptophyta > Magnoliopsida > Poales > Poaceae > Lolium > Lolium rigidum. Next base: position 65,249,001 of record NC_061508.1, read on the forward strand.
TCCATAAAAGATAGCAAATCCCTCGTAGATCAGCGGTCATCGGGATCACCCGCCCAATTAGCATCTGAGAAGGCTGACAGGAGCGGCGAAGTAGAGAAGGGGCGCAACAGCAACCCATGCAACAGAGTACCCTGTACATAGCGAAGGATGCGCTTGACCGCCAACCAATGAGAACACCGAGGAGCATGAAGAAACTAACACACTTTGTTGACTGCAAAAGACAAGTCTGGGCGTGTCATAGTGAGGTACTGTAAACCGCCAATAATACTGCGGTAGCGAGTAGAGTCCTCAGCCGAAAGGGGAGTGCCATCAATAGCTGAAAGTATCTCAGAAGCAACCATAGGAGTAGTTACAGGAGCACACTTCTGAAACCCAACTTTAGTCAGCAACTCGGAAGCATACTTATGCTGACTCAAGAGAAGGCCACCACGATGAGAATTATGGACCTCAATACCAAGGAAATATCGAAGTGAACCAAGATCCTTGAGAGCAAGTGAAGAGCCAAGTTGCTGAAGACGATCAGTACCTACAGACGAGCTCACCACAATAATATCATCAACATAAACTAGAAGATAGATGGTGACATCCGTCCGTCGCAGAATAAACAAGGATGTATCAGTTGTAGAGGGTGTGAAGCCAAGACCAGAAAGAACAGAACTGAGTCTGGCATGCCATGCGCGAGGAGCCTGTTTGAGACCATAGAGAGCCTTATCAATCCGACAAAAATGGCTAGGGTAGCTAGGATCCTCAAAGCCAGGTGGCTGTCGCATAAAAACCTCCTCCTCGAGAACCCCATGTAACAATGCATTCTGAATATCAAGCTGACGTAGATACCATCCATGAGAAAGAGCCATCATTAGTAGGAGACGAATGGTAATAGGCTTCACCACAGTGTTAAAGGTGTCCTCATAGTCGAGTCCATAGCGCTGCTTAAATCCTTTTGCAACGAGGCGAGCCTTGTATCTGTCAATGGACCCATCAGCCTGCCTCTTGATTTTAAACACCCATTTGGAATCAATGATGTTCACTCCGGACCGAGGTGGTACTAGGTGCCACGTCTGATTTTTCTGAAGAGCGGAGTACTCAGTCTCCATAGCACTGCGCCGGTGGGGAAACGAGAGAGCAGCACGGAAATCCTGCGGTTCAGTAGTCAGCAAAGGAGGATCAAATGACTTGGTTGTATTCCAAGCAATAGTGCCATCAGTCTGGATTTTTTCTGTCGAATACCATGCTGAAGGTGTGTGGTCATACGAGGTGCTGGTGACGACGTCTCAGGAATCGATGTAGGCGGCGACGGAGAAGAATCTGCCGCGCTGGTCGATGAGGAGGAGCCAGGGGACTGGGCCGCCTCGACAGGTGATGAGGGGGTGAGCTTCCCGTCGAGCCAGGCACTGGGGGCGAGGTCGGCCCAGGCGAGCTGATGACGCCGCGAGAGGCACCCGTCCCGCCCGAGTTTGCATGCGCATGCAGATCGACGTGGGCGCGCGGAGTAGTCGGCGGCTCTTCCTCAAGTAATTCAAGACGTGCTCCACGTCCCGCACCTGCACCATGATTAGCCAATAGCAGAGGAGTATATGCAGCATCCACAAATTGGTCGGAGTGAAGAGGTGTATTATGAGAGGATGGTGTGGTGGAGGGTACAGTGGTGTGAGCAGAGGGGAACACTATTTCGTCGAACACAACATCCCGGGAAATATAGATGCTAGGAACATGCAAACACTTATAGCCTTTATGAAGAGAGCTATATCCAAGCAAAACACACTGTTTGGAGTGAAACTGAAGTTTACGGTTATTGTATGGGCGAAGATGTGGCCAACACGCACAACCAAAGACTTTCAGGAAGAAGTAATCAGGTGTTTCACCTAGGAGACGCTCGAGAGGTGTTTGCATATCTATAACGCAACTATGTAGTAATATTGATGAGGAAGCAAGCGGTAGAGAAAGCATCACTCCAAAACCGAAAAGAGATACTCGCATGAGCTAGGAGAGTAAGACCGGTCTCGACAACATGACGGTGTTTGTGAGATACCAATATCAGCAAAAAAAAACTTATTTAACTTTAAGTACTCGCCACCCCAATCACTTTGAACATGAATAATTTTCTTATTGAGTAAACGTTCAACATGTTTCTGAAACTGAAGGAAGATGGCAAAGACATCAGATTTGTGTTTCAAAAGATAAAGCCATGTAAAACGACTGAATTCATCGACAAAGCTCACATAAAACTGATGACCACTAACTGAAGTCTGGGCAGGACCCCAAACATCGGAATGTATAATCTCAAGGGGTGCAGTAGCAGCATGAGTAGACGCTGAAAAAGGTAACCGATGACTCTTGCCTTGCTGACAGGCATCACACAATAAAGTTACAGCTTTATTAACTGACACTGAGGGAAGCTCATGACGATGTATAATATGTTGGACGATCGGAGAGGCTGGATGTCCTAGACGCGAGTGCCACCGATCACGCGAGACCTTGACGCTGCTGAAGGCTTGCTTAACAGATGACACATCAAGATTATAGAGACCTCGGTGGCATCCCCCTCTAAGCAGAACCCCCCTAGTGACCCTGTCCTTAACAAGAAAATACCATGGATGGAATTCAAAGAAAACATTATTATCATATGTAAATCTTTTGACGGAAAGAAGATTGCGAGTAATGGATGGTATGTGATGAATATTGTTGAGATGAAGTGGTTGTGTAGGTGTAGGAATTATAGATTGACCAATATGTGTAATGCGCATAACTGTACCATTAGCAGTTTGGACAGTTTCCTTCCCATGGTATTGCTCCTTGATGTTCAGCTTGTTGAGGTCGTTGGAGAAGTGATCCGTTGCTGCAGTGTCCGTGATGACGCGTAAAGCACACGCCCGTTGGGAACCCCAAGTGGAAGGTGTGATGCGTACAGCAGCAAGTTTCCCTCAGTAAGAAACCAAGGTTTATCGAACCAGTAGGAGTCAAGAAGCATGTTGAAGGTTGATGGCGGCGGAGTGTAGTGCGGCGCAACACCAGGGATTCCGGCGCCAACGTGGAACCTGCACAACACAATCAAAGTACTTTGCCCCAACGTAACAGTGAGGTTGTCAATCCCACCGACTTGCTGTAAACAAAGGATTAAACGTATTGTGTGGAAGATGATGATTGTTTGCGAAGAACGGTAAAGAACAATTGCAGTAGATTGTATTTCAGATGTAAAGAATAGGACCGGGGTCCACAGTTCACTAGTGGTGTCTCTCCCATAAGATAAACGAGATGTTGGGTGAACAAATTACGGTTGGACAATTGACAAATAAAGAAGGCATAACAATGCACATACATATATCATGATGAGTACTATGAGATTCAATCGGGGCATTACGACAAAGTACATAGACCGCTATCCGAGCATGCATCTATGCCTAAAAAGTCCACCTTCGAGGTTATCATCCGAACCCCTTCCAGGTATTAAGTTGCAAACAACGAGACAATTGCATTAAGTATGGTGCGTAATGTAATCAACACAAATATCCTTAGACAAAGCATCGATGTTTTATCCCTAGTGGCAACGAGCACATCCACAACCTTAGAACTTTTCGTCACTTGTCCCGGATTTAATGGAGGCATGAACCCACTATCGAGCATAAATACTCCCTCTTGGAGTCACAAGTATCAACTTGGCCGAGCCTCTACTAGCAACGGAGAGCATGCAAGAACATAAATAACATATATGATAGATTGATAATCAACTTGACATAGTATTCAATATTCATCGGATCCCAACAAACACAACATGTAGCATTACAAATAGATGATCTTGATCATGATAGGCAGCTCACAAGATCTAACATGATAGCACAATGAGGAGAAGACAACCATCTAGCTACTGCTATGGACCCATAGTCCAGGGGTTGACTACTCACTCATCGATCCGGAGGCGATCATGGCGATGAAGAGACCTCCGGGAGATGATTCCCCTCTCCGGCAGGGTGCCGGAGGCGATCTCCTGAATCCCCGAGATGGGATTGGCGGCGGCGGCGTCTCCGTAAGGTTTTCCGTATCGTGGCTCTCGGTGCGGGGGTATTTGCGACGAAGGCTTTAAGTAGGCGGAAGGGCAGGTCAAGGGGCGTCACGAGGGGCCCACACGCTAGGGCCGCGCGGCCAGCACCTGGGCCGCGCCGCCCTGTTGTGTGGCCACCTCGTGGCCCCACTTCGTTTCCTCTTCGTGAAGGAGATATGCCCTAGAGGCAATAATAAAGTGGTTATTATTTATATCTTTATGTTTATGATAAATGTTTATATATCATGCTATAATTGTATTAACCGAAACATTAGTACATGTGTGATATGTAGACAAACAAAGAGTCCCTAGTATGCCTCTTAACTAGCTTGTTGATTAATGGATGATTAGTTTCATAATCATGAACATTGGATGTTATTAATAACAAGGTTATATCATTGTATGAATGATGTAATGGACACACCCAATTAAGCGTAGCATAAGATCTCGTCATTAAGTTATTTACTATAAGCTTTCGATACATAGTTACCTAGTCCTTATGACCATGAGATCATGTAAATCACTTATACCGGAAAGGTACTTTGATTACATCAAACGCCACTACGTAAATGGGTGGTTATAAAGGTGGGATTAAGTATCCGGAAAGTATGAGTTGAGGCATATGGATCAACAGTGGGATTTGTCCATCCCGATGACGGATAGATATACTGCGGGCCCTCTCGGTGGAATGTCGTCTAATGTCTTGCAATCATATGAATAAGTTCATAAGAGACCACATACCACGGTACGAGTAAAGAGTACTTGTCAGGAGACGAGGTTGAACAAGGTATGGAGTGATACCGAAGATCAAACCTCGAACAAGTAAAATATCGCGTGACAAAGGGAATTGGTATTGTATGTGAATGGTTCATTCGATCACTAAAGTCATCGTTGAATATGTGGGAGCCATTATGGATCTCCAGATCCCACTATTGGTTATTGGTCGGAGTGAGTACTCAACCATGTCCGCATAGTTCACGAACCGTAGGGTGACACACTTAAAGTTGGATGTTGAAATGGTAGAACTTGAATATGGAATGGAGTTCGAATATTTGTTCGGAGTCCCGGATGAGATCCCGGACATCACGAGGAGTTCGGAATGGTCCGGAGAATAAGATTCATATATAGGAAGTCATATTCCAAGTTTGGAAATGATCCGGTGCATTTATGGCAGGTTCTAGAAGGTTCTAGAAAAGTCCGGAAGAAATCACCATGGAAAGTAGAGTCCCGGAGGGACTCCACCTTGCATGACCAGCCAACCCTAAAGGGAGGAGTCCAAGGTGGACTCCCCTAGGGTGGCCGGCCAACCCACCTCAAGGAAAGGTGGGAGTCCCACCTTGGGTAGGACTCCCTCCTTGAGTAGGTTTCCCACATATGGGAGGTTTTAGTGTTGGGGTCTTATTCGAAGACTTGGACTAGAACTCTTGGTGCTTCCACCTATATAATGAGGGG
>NC_061508.1:65254588-65283838 GCF_022539505.1 Lolium rigidum
ACTACTCACACATCACACCGGAGGCGACCATGGCGGCGTAGAGTCCTCCGGGAGATGATTCCCCTCTCCGGCAGGGTGCCGGAGGCGATCTCCTGGATCCCCCGAGATGGGATCGGCGGCGACGGCGTCTCCGTAAGGTTTTCCGTATCGTGGTTCTCGATGCTCGGGGGTTTCGTCACGGAGGCTATTTGTAGGCGGAAGGGTAGGTCAAGAGGCGGCACGAGGGCCCCACACCACGAGGCCGCGCGGCCAAGGGGGGCCGCGCCGCCCTAGGGTGTGGCCCCCTCGTGGCCCCTCTTCGTCTCTCCTTCGGACTTCCGGAAGCTTCGTGGAAAAATAGGCCCCCGGGCTTTGATTTCGTCCAATTCCGAGAATATTTCCTTACTAGGATTTCTGAAACCAAAAACAGCGAGAAAACAAGCAATCGGCACTTCGGCATCTTGTTAATAGGTTAGTTCCAGAAAATGCACGAATATGACATAAAGTGTGCATAAAACATGTAGATAACATCAATAATGTGGCATGGAACATAAGAAATTATCGATACGTCGGAGACGTATCAACGCCCTTGCATCAGCATCGGACGTGTGCGCAGAAGGCTTTGCGGGCCGTCGCTCAGAGGGACCAGGGCCAGCCGCAGCCCTGAGTTGTTCCCGGCTCTACGGTGTTGCCCGTCGCTGCCAGCCGGTGGGTTTCGACCGCAACACATTTCGGCACGCCCGGTGGGACCATCTTCGACATCAACCGCATCGCCATCTACATCCGAGATGGCGGAGGGCACTCCGGTCAAGTACGAGGATCCGACCGACGAGCTCAAGAAGAAGCATGACGAGATCAAGGCGAGTCCTCGAAGCCGACCTCATCGACTCTTTTCACGTGAACCCGCTCCCATGGCATCAGGTGGAAGGGGTTCTCACCTGAAGCGCGCTCGATGGAGTGGACCTGTCCTCCCCGTCGGAAGAACGCACCGAGTCGCTGCGTCAGGAGATCAACTTCATGGTGGCTCACTCGCTGCACCGCCATTCTGAGAGCCTCGGTGAACACTTTGGAGCGTGTCGCTCTTCGCGTGATCCAGGAAATCATGAGCCATCAGTACTCTCCATCAGGACCAGCTCGGGGACTTACCAAGGAGAGATGCCGCTCCGAGTCCCGTCCACCGCTGCCGTTCGCGTTGGCAGCACCGGAAGTGCCGAACTCATCGGCATACGTCGTCTACAAGATTGGTGGTGACCCTAGTGACTACCAATTCCTACATGAGGCGCCCAAGGAGATCCCGCACGGATACACGTGCGCATACGTGCCGACCGCATGACTCGGGCACTCTCGAACCAGGCTGCAACAGCAGGGACTTCTGGAACAGCAGGAGGAGCGTCGGGAGCAGATATTGAGAAGCAGACGTGGCAAGCTAAGTATGCCACTCCGACAAACCTCCAGAGCTCAGCTCCTGCAGTTGGCTCAGAGCTGGAAAAGCAAGCATGGCTGGCTAAGTATGCCACTCCGGCGAATCTTCAGAGTTCGACGCCTGCAACCATCACCGCGGATCAGATTTGTACGATCCTGAAAGATCAGTTCGGCATGATGCCGAAGAGGAGGACAATCGGCTATACCAAGCCGTACCCCAACGAGTACGAATTGATCCCACTACCACCCAAATATCGGCTCCCTGATTTCACCAAGTTTAATGGATCAGATGGTTCCAGCTCCATCGAGCATGTGAGCCGATATTTGGCACAGCTGAGCACGATCTCAGCATCAGACGAGCTGCGTGTGAGGTTTTTCGCACGGTCCCTCACGGATCGGCTTTCGGGTGGTACACATCGCTGCCACCGAACTCAATCCGGACTCGGAAGCGGTTGGAAGAGCAGTTCCACATACGGTATCACTCGGAGGCTTCCGAGGCTGGTATTGCCGATCTAGCACAAGTACGACGAAGCGCGGGGAAACGGTGGCGGAATACGTCCAGCGCTTCGGGACCGTTAGGAACCGATGCTATTCGGTTCACGTAAGTGAGAAAGAAGCGATCGAGTTGGCGGTGGTGGGTCTCTCATCATCGATCAAGGACGTGGCCTCCCAAGCGGACTACCCTTCATTGGCGCACATGGTGCGAAGCTGTCGGCATATGAACAGGCGCCACCCGGATGTTTACCGGGACAAATTCAAGCGTGCGGTGGTCCTGGTTGAGGCAGACGAGGATGAAGGTGCTGCGGGAGATCAAGAGGTAGCAATGGCTGAATGGACTCGGGCGTCAAGCCCCGTGTCCTGTAAGTGGGTTAAGCCACAAGGCCCTCCAAAAGGGTTCGACTTCGACGTGACCAAAGCCGAGCGGATTTTCGACCTCTTACTCAAGGAGAAGCGGCTAAAGGTACCCGAAGGCCACAAGATCCCCACGGTGCAAGAGCTGAACGGAAAGCCATACCGCAAATGGCATAACACGTTCACCCACGCCACCAACGACTGCAGGGTGTGGCGTCAACAGGTCCAAATGGCGATAGAACAAGGGCGGCTAATTTTCAACCAGTACGCCATGAAGGTCGACACACACCCCTTCCCCGCCGTTAACATGGTGGAGTATACTTACCATGAAGGGTGCCAGCCAGATTTCTCGTGCAATATCAACATGGTAGGACCTGGTCACCACTCGGTAAGGACGGAGATGAGGGCAGCTGCTCTCATAGCAAGGACACAGAGGAAGCCGCTCCACGCGATCGGCTCCGCCACGATGGCAAGCGCTACGTCACAGAGGGAGAAGTGAAGAACATAAGATATCAGCGACCTCTCTCTGATCACCTCCTCAACAAGTATGTGAGTCAGTATGACCAACGCCGACGATACAACGACGATGATGAAAAAGATCGTCTGGCTAGGGACGACAGGAGACGTCGTCGGCATAATCGCAACGAGGAGCGATATGAGCGCCACGCCAAGGGAAAGTCGAGAGAGCAAGACGACGTGGATAGGCACTGGGATTGCCCCTTCTTCAGACACTGCTGGGATTCAGGAATGAGCCGATTGCCTACAATCGGCAACTGCCAGAATGCAAACAAAAGAAGAAGGATGCAGCTAACGTGTCCGTGTTCAAGCGTCTAGGGCCTCTCCCGCCTCGGAACAAGCATGCTGAGTCCGCTCGGGTGGAAGATCTCGAGGAACTAGAGGACGATGATGAAGAAGAAGACAAGTATCATCGGCCAAGGTGGTGCCCTGATGGGCTCAGCCGTTCCCAAAAACGAAGGGTTCAGCGTCTACGTGGGTTGGAGGAAGCTGAAAGGTTATACCCGCACACGTTGAGGAAGGCGCGGCCCGATCCGGCCGCTAAAATCCAGCGAACCCCGGACGAAGAAGGTCGGCCACAAAGAAAAGAGTGGCGCCCCGAGCAAAGAAAGCCGATGATGAGACATCGGCTGGCACAAACATGGTCTTCATCCTTCCAACGGAGTTTAGTGCTCCAGGATTAGACGAAGCACCTGTGGCACAACTTGACTGCGGCCCACGGCCGGTCATCTTTGAGAAGCCACGAGAAAGCATCGACGTGGCAAAGGACGGGGTTAGGTTGGTTTCATCCACCAGCCTGACCGTGTAACAAAAGCAACATCGATGGACAAACATGGCGATGCCGATTCATGTGATCGGCCCCAAGGATCTATGGGGGAACATTGCAAAACCTTCATCGAGCAAGCAACATGGAGGCCGATTCCAGCAATCGGCCAAAATTATCCTCACCATACATTCTGCCTGGGTTCAGCATTTGACCCAATAGGGAATACCTGAAGAGCCGATACCATCAAATCCCTTGAAAGAATCGGCTCGGGGGGCACCTAGGTGGATAAAACACGAGGATATGAAGTAGAAGTGTCTTTCAAATGCCCAGCAGCCCAAGATATTCTTTGATGATGGGCATTGAAGTATGGGGGCCGATACATAAATCGGCCGTAAAAAATTTGAAAATTTTTTAAGCACAGCCGATGCGCAGACATCGACTTAAGGATAGAAATCCGATGCATGGCCATCGACTCAAGAGGTACAACTGTTATAAGCAGAGGCTCAATGGAGCAGGAAGTGGGTCACTAAGAGAGACTCTAATGGAAGAACTCCTCAATGGAGTGGTTTGGTGGCTCAGATCCTCTCTCCAAGAACCTCCAAATTCTTTTTGCAAGTATTCGAGTCCGCAGTATCAGCTGGGGCGAGTTTGAGGGATCATGACCCTGACCAATGCCAAGAGCAGCATGGACGTGCAGATCAGGTTAAGGATGGGTTGCATCAAATCCGCCAAAGGAAAGGAGCCGATCTGACCAGCAAGGCGCAAGAAGTGGACTGAAAAAGCTCGGGGGCAGCTCACCCCGAAGGTTCTCTCGCTCGGGGAGCCGATTTTGTTGAAATCGGCTGGCTCGCATTATGACTTGGAGGCCGGTGGTGGCACATTTGATTGGCTCATCGTCGTTCTCGCCTTGATTGAGGCTCGGGGGCAAGCCGACCGCGTAGATATTCTGTTCCTAAGAAGCCGATTGAGATTTCATCGGCTGGCCCTCCATCATAATCTTCTTCGAAGGGATTGGGCAGGTGTTAAGAATATCACTGAATATCTGAATATCCGAGGTATCGGCTTCGGCGTCAAGTCATTTCAGCAGAGGGTTCGGGGCTCTCTTGGAGGCGTTGGTCTTCCGCATTGTCCACCGTAAATCAAGGGCATCGGTTGGAGAGATGAAGGACTCGATGCGTTAGCATCGGCTTATTAGACATTGACCAAGTTCACGGTCACTCCCGGGTCGGAAAAGATGAAGAGCGGATTATGAGGGACCGATGCGTTGCCATCGGCTCATTGAGCATTGGCTAAGTGATGATCGGCGAGAATCGAGTATGAGGGGAAATCGGCTAAATTGGCATAAAGGAAATCGGCAAAATCAAATTGGGGAATTTCTTCATTGATAAACGAGATTTCTTACATAAGAAGAGCTGATTGCTCTCAAAAGAAAGTACTAAGGGGATACATTGCCCCGTCTACTACTACTGGTCCTGTGCTAAGGGTCCTATCTACGGGCCGTCGCTGCCCTCGTCGTCACCATCGTCGCCGCTGTCGGCGCTACTCCCGGTGGGCTCGTCGTCACTGTTGTAGTGGCCGCCGGCAGGACCTTCGTTGTCCTCATCCTCCTCGTCGTCGTCGTCGTCGTCGCTGTCGAAGTCACTGAGATTCCCCGGCCAGGGGCAGTGGCGCTTAGCCGGCGGCTCGTCGGAGGAGCTGTCATCGTCGTCCTCCTCCTCCTCCTCCTCCTTCACCTCCTCGGGGGAAGTGAAGTCGTCCCAGGAGAAGCGATCGTCATCGCTCTCCTCCTCCGATTCCCCGTCGGCGAGGAAGCGGAGGTCGCTCTCCCCGTCCGTCGAGGACTTGTCGTCCTCGGACCAGACGGAGAAGTCATGGCCGGGCTCCTCCCCGGCTTCTATGGCGCGGCGGATGTTGGCCGCGTGGACCTCCTGTGGGTCCCGTTCTGGCGTCGGCTCGTGGGAGGAAGAGGACTCGATGGAAAGTCCCGATGAGGCGGAGGAAGAGGAAGACATGGTGGCGCAGGAGGGCTTTTGGAGTGCTAATGCGGAGAGGATGAAGAGGAGAACTGTTCGATGCGGTTAAATAAAGAAGATGTAGTTTAATGTTCGAACAGTTTTCGAGGAGGTGGTGCCAAAAACTGTCAAATCGTGCAGAGAAGTTGGGAAGGCAAGTCGTCATGATGAAAAATACTGCGACGGTTCTGCTCTGCCACGACGTGACCCCTCGGAGGAAAAACAGAGTGGTTTTGTGTAAGGGTATATTACCCCTATGTGTGGTTTTGGTAATTAATGACAACCCCTATGGACTAATGTTTTCATTGAGTTTATATGAAGGAATATTCCATAGGTACTACTTGTACTCCATGTGTTGGATTCAAGTATGGATGCCATGAATATAAAGGTATATCTTGTGTATTGGCATCAAGATCATCGGTATGAGGATATATATGTGATATGATCAAGAAGAAGAAATGAAGATGGAGTTCTTATGTGGAACTCAATATTAGCCATGCTCTATCTTATGTGAGTATGAGAAGATACAAGGTTGAGTTGGGCAAGTTCAAGATGAGCATCTTGAGTGGATCACATGCTTGAAGCTTGCCGTCCATTTGGTGATAATGGACTTGTGAAGGTGTGCATCAATGAAGCTTTCCCATCATAGTGTATGGGGGAGCATTTGTGAGTCTTCACGAAGCAACGATGATCAAGTGAGGCATTCCGGCTTGAGTGGAGCTTGAAGAGCTATCATCAAGATCAAGCGGGATGCGCAAGGCAAAGGTTCTTGAAAAACCCTTTTAAAATAAAAATTCTTATTGAACATTTGAGTAATTTGAGAAGATGCATATGATAGGTTATATATATATAATATTTTATGATTCACCTATCACAAATATGCCCTCTAGCAATTTATTGCATATCAATTCCTCAAAGAGCTCTTGTGTGCAATATTGATAAAATTGTGAAATAAATCCGTATTTGTGATACTTGTTGCCTTTCTCAAAACATTCCAACTAGCCTTACTTCCCTTATTGTTAGTTGTGATGTTTTTGAGATTTTATTTGGTTGAAGTTCAATCATATACCATAAGTGAAAATTGGAAGCCATAGGCTATATATGCTTTTTAAGCAAACATTCTTGGTATATTTCATGACTTCATCTTGGATATCTTGTCTTATTTATTTTGTTAACCTCTTGTGTGTGCATGTTTCTTTATGGATCACTATGTCCACTTTAGAAACTTATATACATAAGAGCGTTAATCCATCATCTTGATATCCTTGTTCTTTGCCAACCATCTTTTACTCTTTTGTTTTTAGTGGTGTTGGTAAAGAAGATTTATGAGTGCTTGGTCTCCTTGTTTTTCTTCATGAACTCATATCTCGTGATTGTTGGACTAAAGTTGTTCTTGATAAGCATATTCTCTTTATCTTAGTTGTGTTCTAAATGATATATATATGGAGTGAGGATTCCATGTTTGTGCATATTTTATTCAAATACAAACATTATAAATTGTGCACGAACCTTGGGGAGCTTTCTTATTTTTATTTAGAACACTATATCTCTCTTATCATGATATCCTTGTTTGTCCAATTGTATCTTTGATTGCTTGATTTATTTGTGAAAACTTTCTCCATCATGTTATTCTTATGCAATCTTTGATCCTCAATATAGTTTGACTTCCTTCAAGTATTCATCATTGGATATGTGCATTTGATTCCACTCAAATTATGAGAAGTGCACACTTTGGGGAGGATCTCACATTATATTGGCTTTCTAAATTTGTCACCCATTTTGGCACTCGATGCCAATGGGGGAGAAGTTTAGAGGGTTTAAGGGAATGGTTTTATACTGTGCTTAAGTGTTTTGCCTCTCATGCATTCCATATTTATATGTCTTGCATGGTTGTATATATATATAGTGGAAATTGTCCCAAAGGTTAATCTTGACAATGTATGCAATGAATTCATGTTCATCACACGTGCATACATTGTGGGGGAGTTTGCTCTATATATATTGGTTCTACTCACATCCCTTGCATTAGTTGTAGTTGTGTGAGTAGAGTTGGTTTTGATATGGGATAGTAACTTTGTGTTACTTGACCATATCAAATACAACCTCTTGTATACAACTTATTCTCGGATAAGTTGCGTACTTGTCTCTAATATTCATTATATAAACCCTCTTATTGTGGTTGTCATCAATTACCAAAATGGGGGAGATTGTAAGGGTATATTGCCCCTATGTGTGGTTTTGGTAATTAATGACAACCCCTATGGACTAATGTTTTCATTGAGTTTATATGAAGGAATATTCCATAGGTACTACTTGTACTCCATGTGTTGGATTCAAGTATGGATGCCATGAATATAAAGGTATATCTTGTGTATTGGCATCAAGATCATCGGTATGAGGATATATATGTGATATGATCAAGAAGAAGAAATGAAGATGGAGTTCTTATGTGGAACTCAATATTAGCCATGCTCTATCTTATGTGAGTATGAGAAGATACAAGGTTGAGTTGGGCAAGTTCAAGATGAGCATCTTGAGTGGATCACATGCTTGAAGCTTGCCGTCCATTTGGTGATAATGGACTTGTGAAGGTGTGCATCAATGAAGCTTTCCCATCATAGTGTATGGGGGAGCATTTGTGAGTCTTCACGAAGCAACGATGATCAAGTGAGGCATTCCGGCTTGAGTGGAGCTTGAAGAGCTATCATCAAGATCAAGCGGGATGCGCAAGGCAAAGGTATGGCCTTGCTAGGTTTTCCTTTTACCGGTCTCAAGGTGGTTGTTGGGAGACCGGATTATAGGATAGATAGCCGCACTATCAAGAGGGGCTTTCGGTTGGGTAACTTGATCGCATCGTCGTAGGGAGCTCAATCCTTTGCATACTTTGCATATCCCTATTGCTTCTTGGTGTTTCTCTCGTGTAAGGTTCTTGAGCTTGTTGCTAGCTTTACAACAAGCCCAAGTTCATCGAAAACGGAATCCGCATGCATCTTCTATTGCGTTTTCGAGTTTGGACGTCTTCACCGTTTCTTGACGGTGGGAGACTCCCTCTCTAAAATCATCTAAAAATGTTCTGAGAGGAGACTCCATATTTCCAGTTTTTGTTGGGGTTCTATTCGTCGTTATCTTTCCAACAAAATTGGTTTCATGTCAATCGGAGTCCGAACACAAAAGTTATCACAGTTTTTGTATAACATGCTTTCCTGCTGACCCGGTTTCTAGCCCGGCGTGACCGGCCGTCTGACCGGATGGCCCGGTTCAAACCGGCCCCTGGACCGGTGCCATCCGGGCACTATCCAGTAAGCTTTTCAGCTTGGTCCGGTCACCAGCCCGGTCGACCGGTCGTTTGACCGGACGGCCCGGTCAGTGGCTCGGTCTGACCTGGTCCTGAACCGGACGGCCTGGTCCCAGGCCCGGTTGACCGGCCTCCCCGACGGTTGACTCAGCCCAACTTTTCCCCAACGGTTATATTTGCTCTTCGGCTATAAATAGCCTTTCTTCCACCTTGGGCTGAGTTAGTTCTTCCATTCTCTCTCCTCCATTGTTGCCTTTGAAGAACTTGCTCTCTCTCTTGATTCCCCCCATGATTCTTGCTCATTCTTGAGGGATCTAAGAGAGGAGATCTAGATCTACACTTCCACCAATCCATTTCTCCTCTAAGTGAGGGGAACTCTTTGGATCTAGATCTTGGAGTCTTTTGTTGACTTTCCCCATTGTTCTTCCTCTCCAATCTCATCCTAGCATTTGTTGTTCGGGTGGGATTTGAGAGTGAAGGACTTGAACACCTCTAGTGTTCTTGCTTTGCATCATTGCATAGTGTTGAGCTCTCCACCACGATTAGTTCGAGTGAGAGACCGTGAGCTTGTTACTCTTGGAGGGAAACCTCCTAGTTGGCTTGGCGGTTGGTGCTCCGGTGATCTCTTCAAGAAGATTGTGAAGAGGCCCGGGATTCTCCTTCGTGGAGCTTGTGAAGTGGTTGTGGAGCTTGCCATCTCCGGAGCGGAGGAAAAGCTAACCATAAGGAAAGGGCCATTATCCTTCGTGGGTGTGGTTCGGAGAATAGGGTGAGCCTTCGTGGCGCGGGGAATCCTTCGTGGGACCTCCACTCCTCCAAACGTGACGTACCTTGTTGCAAAGCAAGGGAACACGGGAATACATCCTCGTCTCCGCGTGCCTCGGTTATTTCTATACCCGAGCTCTCTTTCCTTGTGATAGCCATCGTGCTTGAAGTACATATATCTTGCTATCACTTGTGCTACATATATCTTGTGCCTATCTTGCTTAGCTCTAGTTGCCATTGTCACACTTAGTTGAGCTTAGCATATTTAGGGTTTGTTCTTGTAAACTAAACATTAGTTTAATTCCGCATTCTTACAAGACAAATTCGCAAGAGTTTGTAATTGCCTATTCACCCCCCCCCTCTAGGCGACATCTCGATCTTTCATTTTGAAATTATCATTACCAAAACCAGGGGGGCATGTGTTATCACCAGATTTTGGCCAAATCAGGAGATGGGCCGTAAGTGAGATGGGCTTGAAGGATATTCGCGTGGAGGATCTCTGAAGCGACCTGACACGAAGAAGTTGGGCTAAATTGCCCGTGTATCTGTATTATAGTAGATCGTGTCTTAATTTAGAAGTTAGAGTTTTACCCGTGCACGGTTAGGTGTACGCCTGAATTAGAAAGTCCCCCGAACTATAAATATGTATCTAGGGTTTATGAAATAAACAACAACCAATGTTCAACACAAATCAATCTCGGCGCATCGCCAACTCCTTCGTCTCGAGGGTTTCTCCTGGTAAGCACCATGCTGCCTAGATCGCATCTTGCGATCTAGGCAGCATAAGCTTATTACGTTGTTCATGCGTTGCTCGTATTGAAGCCTTTTTGATGGCGAGCAACGTAGTTATCTTAGATGTGTTAGGGTTAGCATTGTTCTTCGTATTATATGCTGTCGTAGTGCAACCCTTATACATCTAGCCGCCCCTACACCTATAGGTGTAGGGGCGGCACCCCGCTTGATCATTGTTTAGTAGATCCGATCCGTTACGGTTGCTCCTTGTTCTTCAAGGATTAGTTTAATATCCGCAATAGTTAGGCCTTACAAAGGGTTGGAGGATCCAGCGGCGTGTAGGGTGTAGTTTGCTAGCCCTAGACAGGATGTTCCGGGGATCAACCTCGTGTTGGTTTTTAGGCCCTATCTAGGATCGGCTTACGATCACCATACGCGAGCGCGAGGCCCAATCGTGAGTAGGATGATCCGATTATGCGGTGAAAACCCTAAATCGTCGTAGATCGCTTTAGCTTTATCTTGATCAAGCAGGACCACCATATATTCGTACACCTCATACGAATCATGGGTGGATCGGCTCTTTGAGCCGATTCACGGAGATAACCCGAGAGCCGATCGAGGCTCGTATTTAATGTTTACGTGTATGCTATGCAGGAAACTAAGCGAGGCATCATCCAACACCTTCCCGACCGGGTATAGGTCAGGTGGCACGCCCTTGCATCAGCATCGGACGTGTGCGCGAAGGCTTTGCGGGCCATCGCTCGGAGGGACCAGGGCCAGCCGCAGCCCTGAGTTGTTCCCGGCTCTACGGTGTTGCCCGTCGCTGCCCGCCGGTGGGTTTCTGACCGCAACAGCGGCGCGCTGGAGCTCGACGCCTCCATGTCGTGGGAGCTGGAGCGGCGGAACGGCGGAGCCCGCGACCTCGACGCCTCGAGGTCGCGATGGTACTGCGGATCGTGCCGCGCGGCGGCCTGAGCCCCTGGTGCACCCACCGGTAGGAGCCGCAGATGCGGGCAACGTCGGAGGTCCGCTGCTGCCGCTCGATCTCCGCGGTAGTGAGCTTGCGCTCGCCGGCGGAGACACTGCCGCCCACCCTCCCTCCCCCTCGTCCTCCCCCACCTCCGTCGGACACCATGCCGCCTGGATTTGTCGCCAGCGCGCGCTGATTTGTCGTCAGAGCGGGGCGGATTGCTCGTCGGCGGGAGGCGGAGAGGCGGAGGAGCTGATGGGGTTTGGCCCCATCCACCTCGCCGACCGCTATATATGCGCGCGTTTTGGTGATTTAGGTTGCGGCCTGGATACTTTTTCCGGGCCAGACCACCGATGCGGGGTCTGATCTGGCCCAAAAAACGGCCAAAACCTGCATAACTGCCCACCGCCGCGTTTGCAGGCCGATACGCAGTCTGCTAGAAATGCTGCTTCCCCTCTTTTTTTAAGAATACCGAGTCGGGTTCTTCTCCTGCCAGTATCGAATAGAACATGCTGAACAAGATCTTCTTCATGGAAACCTGCTCGATTTAGATCGGGAAAATCGTACAGATTTTATGAAACCATGTGCGATGGCTCGAATCCATAGTCAATCCTATTTTCGATAGGACCGGTTAACAATTGAATCCAATTTTTCCTATTATTTGACTATCCATAATAGTGCGGAAAGAAAGCCCGGAGGAAGAGTGGCCTTGAGTTTCTCTTAATCTAGTAAAACTGGATGTATAAAGAAACTGTAAATCAGACATGTAGTAGACGAATCTATTAAAGACATCAACGTGATGTAACATTCATCCGTAGGGAGGTGAAGACCCTATGTACTCTCCTCTATATCTCGACAAAAAAAATAAAAGTGTGACTATTTCTCAGTCAATTCAGAACTAATTTTGTTCTCAGTCAGATGATGTCATTATATTTTAGTTACTAGTCATGTTGCAACCCATGACTACCACGAATCACGATACAAATCAAAATGGTGTAAAACCTGAGTGAGCACTAGTTGAGAACTAGCGAATCCCAAAAAATAATATGCAGTGACGGAAATTGTTGTATAGCAGGACTCTTTCCGAAATTTCCTTGAAGCTGAGAACTAGTGACCACTCCAGTAATCGATGGCGCCACAAGTGCATATATGCCTGGGCAAACACATACGCCAAATCAGCTGAGACATCCCGATAGGGACATACACCCCCGTTCCCAAACATACAACTTTTCCTTTAACTCAGCAGATTCTTCAGAACCCGCACACATTCTATGTGAGCTCGCCAAAACGCGACACAGAAGTACACAAGACGTTACGGCGTACCGGCCGGGAATAATCCGGGATGCATGGATCAAAATGCAGACATAATAAGCAGCTCCCAGCATTCAGGATGGTACAGCTTTAAGCTCTCACGATTCATCAACTCCTTTGAAAAGCCGGCTTAAACCCGCACGCCTCTAATTAAGCACCACGGTTGCACTCATAAGCTAGTCATGTCACCCTCCAAATCTTCACATCACAGTCCAACGAGCCACTACAAACCAGAGCACAGCAGCCAGTACAACGAGACTTCTCGTTGCAAGAGCAGCCCTGATCGCCTCCAACCAACACCAATGCCAGGCTTTTCACGGCCGCGCCATGGCCGTCCAGGACGGCCAAGCAGGAGTACACGCCCTCCTCTCCACGCCGCCACACCCTCGCCGTCCTGTCTGCCGACCCACTGCACACCACGTCCCCGGCGGCCGCCAGGCACAGCACTGCCTCAGTATGCCCACCGAGTGTGCACTTCACCTCCATGCCGCCCGCCGCGGTGCCCTCCCACACGACGACGGACCGGTCGCACGAGCCGGAGTATAGCACCAGCCCGTCGACGCCTACCGCCAGCGCATTCACCGCCGACCTGTGCCGCTCCATGGTGGCAACCAGCGTGAGGTTCTTCTGCCCCGGGTGGCGCCTCCACGTCTTGACCGTCCTGTCTGCCGACCCGGTGAAGACGCAGCCGTCGGACGACACGACGACGGCGTTGATGGCATCGCCATGGGCCGGAGCGATGGACTCCACGCAGCGGAGACTGGGCAGGCGCCACACCTTGAGGCTCCGGTCCCAGGACACGGAGTACATGTGCGCGCCATCCGGGGACATCGCGAGCGCGGTGACCGCGTCCACGTGGTGCACCCAGGTTCGGCTCCTGTGCCGCCGGACGTCGACGTAGTTCTTGGGGAACAGGAACGTCCGCAGGCAGTCCGCGGTGGTCGGCAGCACGCTGTGCAAGGCAAGGTGGCTGCTCTCGCCGTTCCGCCGGCCGGCCTGCCACACCCTGATCTTGCCGTCCTGATGGGAGCTGACAAGACCATCGCTGGTGGCCATGAGGCACTTTATGGGGCTGTCGGTGATCGCAACATCAGAACCGCACTGCTCCTCCTCCTGCATGGCCGGCGTGCCCATGTCCAGTGGCCACAGCTTGATGTGCCCGTCCGACGAGGCGACGTAGAGCGAGTTGCCGTCCACGGCGAGGCCAGAGACGTAGGATGAGTGGCCTCTGAGTGTGGAGATGCACTGGAAGTGGCATGGGCTGAAGGATTGAAGACTTGATTGTGATGAGAGTGATATGGCTTGGCAGTTAAGCCCTTGTTCGGAGTTCAGGCTCATCATGGACTTACTTGGCTTTGCTGTTCCTGTGTGCAAGACGAAATCATGGATTAAAATAGGAGGCAAGATCTCAGGGCAATTCTGCAAAGCAATGAGATAAGAAAAAGATCTGCATGCAGACAGACAGGAGATTATAGTAAGCCGCTGTCGTGATTGACTAGTGACGCAACTTTATAGCAAGTGGCATCAACGGATTCTTGTTATCTTGTAATTGATGTCTCAGAAAGTTTCATGCGAATGCAAGGGAGAAAATTCAACTGACAGGTACTTAAGTAGGGGAAAAGACGGTCTACACTGCTTTAGATTTTTTTTTCCTTTTTGGCTGGGAAAACGCGTTGGATTATGAGGACAAGATTATTTGTAAAATGTCTGTCAAAATATGCCTCTGCTTTCAGAATTAAAATCATGTGCAGCGCTTTTATGCACTTGTTCTTTAATTGCAGAGAATAGTAATTTTTAGCAAGACCAGTCAAGTAGGAAAGAGATGTAGGACACATGAAGGGATGAATACCTAACATGCTAGCATGGAGTTGCCTTGCTAGCTCGAGGAGTACAGTCAGCTTCACTTACATTCACGACCCAATCTTTTCTCCCCACCTCCCAGCACGCATGTTCTTCCACCAAAGCTTAAAGCTTGCAATGATCGCTGTGCCGTGATCTGATCTTTTATCCATGTGCAGCTCACTTGGGAGTGATAGCAGATAAGGTCCAGCAGTTCCTTGTAGGCTTGTAGCATTGCATACATCATTGTAGACATGTTAAAGGAAACCATTTATTGCGCTTTGTTTATCAAACATCGAGAAATTCTTGCAGCCACCCTAAATTTTAGAGATATCAGAGTGATACCGCAAATCTGCTGTGTTGCATAACATACCGGCAAGAACAATAACTTCATGATCAATGCGGCGCGCATCTCACACTTGGAATGTTTTTTTTTTACTGTAACTACGGCAGTCTGGACCTTTATATCAAGCATCTAACCAGGGAACATGTCTTTTTTACAGGGGGAGTCACTCAGCATCAGCAACAAATAATGTAGAGATCTTAGCTTTGCTAACCAACACAAATAATGTTGAGATTGGGAGTAAGCTTGTTAGGACTTAGAAACAAACCTGGTAGTGGTGTTGTTTTTATCCATGTAGATTGAATAGAAGAATGTGCTGCTTTAGCTGCCCAGCAGTCTCAGTCAGCATCAGCAACAGTGGCCTGTTAGCACACAGCCACACAACCTGCAAATTGAAAGGATTCTAAAATATAAAGTGATATTCTGAAGACAAGATTAGCTATATTATCCATCCATAGTGATGTATTGCGCTGCAACTCACCAGACATGAATAAAGTTGTTCATAATGAAATACAGGTGATGCCCTACAGATCTGTTCATGGCTGGCCACTGCAGCTTTTCGAGGCTCGGGATGCACTCAGGTAAAGGTTTTTGGCCCGCAGGTCCATTCTGAAACCCGAGTTAATAATAAAATAATATTTTACGAAAGAGAAATATATGGCAAGATATATCATTTGGAACCTATGAAAGAAAATAGTCATCTACAAGTTTCGACCTTGTAGTAGTCCATGGCCTACGGTCGTTTCCAAGACAATTTTAGGCGCTTTGGTGTATTCTCTGACTTTTGTTTAAAAGAAAGTAGGGAGTAGAAAAGATCTTGGTTGTGAGAAGACGAATATTAATAGTAGGAAAGCAGGGAGTAGAGACAACCAGACAAGACATGTTTGAGAAGGCCAGTCGCTCTCTCAATATGCAAGAAGCAGACAGCCATTTAACATGCTACATCATAGATTGTTTAATCAAGGATGAGAAACATGATGTAGCGAAAACAGAGATAGGATAGCCATACAGGAGCACGGACCAGTTAAAGCTCGTACTGGAGAAAAGCCAACTGCTTAAACAGGAAATCGTGCACACACTAACATTCAGTGTACTTAGCTCTCACATGTAGAGTATTCTTACTCGGGAAAAGAATTCACAAACGAGACCAAAGGAAGAACATGATCAATTTATCTACTGGTATCTATGTTTGATACAAATAACTAGGAAGATAAGAATATAAGGAGCCTTTTAGAGGCACTTACATGACTGACGCAAAAGTATGCAAGAATAAATAAGATCACGCTGCTTACCAAGCAAGCTCCGCTCCATGTCTAGTTTGGTTCCTGGAAAACACAGAAGGTCACTTGAACAGAGACAGCATGCCTAGCTAACCAAGATTACTGTTACATATGCAGAATTGGATATAATGTGCAAAAGGTAGGTAAAATAAAACAAAGAACAGTTGAACGGAACAAGTGGTCATGTGAGAGCATGCTACTCAAGAAAAGTGGAATGGGTACTAATATTTGATCAGAGTTGTCACTCATTGCTAAGACACTAGCTTTCTAGCCTACTGATTTTTCAAAGAAGCCACTGTTGACCCAGCTTGGCGTTTGACAAGTAAATTGTACCCATGAAAGCTGCACATCTTAAGGGGTGTTTGGTGTGGCTTTTTTTGGCTTTTGGCTTTGGCAAAAGCCACCAAAAGCACCTAAATAGGTGCTTTTTTGGCTTTTGGATTTTGGAAGCCAAAGAATAGGATCTTGTTTTGGCTTCCAAATCAAAGCCAAAAAAGCACTATTTGGTGGCTTTGCCAAAGCCAAAAGCCAAAAGCCCCCAACCACCACAGTGCAAAGAGGAAGGGTTTTCCTTGTTTCTCCATTTCACTTGAAAACATACGATCAAATTGTACAACCCAGCAATGCAACTTGGGCACTCTATTTGTCACATGACTCATGGTACAACTTGGGCATCCTATTTGCCACAGGACATCAGTGTTGCTACCATGTTGTCCCTGAAATTTAGAGACATGAACTATCTTGACTTCGATTATAAGACACTGCTTCTCTCTGGGTGAACCTTATCCCTTCCAAATGAGCTAAACATTGAGAAAAGATCAGACCACGGCTTCATTGCAAGTTCTCGGCTTTGGTGGATGAATATACATGCTGGAAAGTGGGGAGGAAGGATCCAACAAAAAGAAGATGCATGCACGACGAACATAGCAAGGCAAATTCACGTTAGGTGCAATAGTTGATGTGCATCTGCATTTCAGGCCTACTTGACTGATTCTTTTATTTATATAATTAGCTTTTACCAGCAAGAAAGGATGAGTGCATAAGAGAACTTCACCTTTTAGTGTTAAATGTCTCCAAGAATTATCCAGTGAAGGTAGGTGGAATGGAGCACTATTCTGTTTTGGGTTTTTGTTAATTGTAAGTTGTAAGCCTTTTTGGATCTCTGTCCACTGTCCACGTGTGTATATCAATATGTGAGGTTTATGGGTTGGGAGTCCTGGCCATCTCAGGCAATCAAATCTAGGTCCTCAAATCCTCCCCTCCAAATGCACAGACAAAGAAAATTATGTTTCATGCAAGAGTGAATAGACCAGTGGATATGCATTGTCTCCTTAATGTGCACCTGTCCCCGCAACATCTAACTGTGGCAATGACAGATTGTTTGGAGGGAAGAAGAAGTCCACAGGAATATACCATGAAACAGTAAGGGTTTATGGGAATTAAGAAAAAAAATCCTATCCTACAATAAGATCCTAACTGATTCAAGGCAATAAAAAGTGTAAAGCGGCCAGTTTTTACAAATGTATCATATCTATGGAGTACTCTTTTGGTCAGTTTTTCTAAGCTAACAGTTAAAATGCAAGAGAAAAGGAACTGCTGGCATATTGAGAAGTAATGTGTAACAGATTTGCTTTTTTCGAAAGACAGGGGTAACTTAGCCAAATTAAATCTTTGAACAGCCTATGTTCAGTTGGCTAAGGTACAACAAAAAAGGTGCCCAATCTACTCTTAATGATAAATCTCTTCCACAATCTGCTACAAGAGATGCTAAATTGGCTAGCCTTTCTCGAACCTGCATAATAATGCCATGGCAGTAATCCACGGGACCACTAAGCTAAAACATCCAGAGTTACCAAGGAACAAGGGTCTCAGCTAGTAAAGTAGTGGAGGTAGTCTATTTATTAGCCTTAAGTTGTCCAGGAATTGCACAAAGCATGTCCCTTGTGTGGATGCAGTTTATTCATTCCAACAGAAGCAAACTTTCGTATCTTTCTACAAACAGAAACATTGTACTTGCGTAAGATAATGTCCCCAACCAACTTCTCTAAGGCTAATGTTTAATGCAAAGAGCAGTAATTCTCAATTTCTTGCTAATATTTTTCGGTCCACATGCATGTTGTTCCCATTGCGGAAGACAAACTAATGCCCAAAGGACCATGTCATACAGCACAGATTGGAGTTCATCTAAACAGCCTTGTTCATGAAAGCCAGTCACTTTGGTTATGGTAGAGCTTTTTAATATGGATATACGTGCATATGAGTAGGGTTGGATTCAAAATCCAGATTCAAGCCATGAAGTGCATCGACAAAAGTTTCAGAAAACTTTCTGAAAGGTAACGCATATTGAGAGATTTCTCAATGGAACTTCATAAACAAGGGATGTCATACATGGTAAAAGAGCACGAGGAGTCAGAAGGTAAGTACTGTATAAACATATCTCAATGAGAATATGGACTAACCAACTCAAGGTGAATACTAACAGAACTCAACCTTCCCTAAAAGCAACTCAAACTTTGCTTATACTATTCAATAAACAAGAATAGTTGATGCAGAAGAAGACCAATTTTCAGCCCACTTCTTTTCAAGGTTCAGCAAATGATCAGAAATGGATGCTAGATTGAAGTTACAGATAACCTCATCTACTATGACAAGCATATGTCATCATTTACTACTGTACTGAAAAGAATATCGCCTCAACTATGGTCAACAGATCTGCAACAAATCCTCACTTAGCATAACTTTATAACCGGGGGACAGTGCATCAATAAACCATCTAATATAACAAGATAATACCCCGCGCGTTGCTGTGATAATTTATAGCGACATACATTAGGAATAATTAGTAGTATGCAATATGTGTATTTGAACTAATAGCATGATACACCTGATCAAATTTAAATATGTTAAGAATGGTGAATATTCACTGAACAATGTTTCTCAGATTTAGCAATAAAATAAAATAGTCATATCTAATGTTAAAATTTTGTACTATTGACAATTAGTTACACAGTTAGACCTTTAATATATATTCAAATTAGTACTATTAGCTAATGTTAGCACCTTTCTATAACTGAAAATTGTAGATATTCATAAAAGGAAAATTAGTGAACGGTTAATTTTTCACTTGTTGTGGCATATGCACTAATTATATCAGGTAGTTTGCTTCAAAGATAAGAAAAAAGATAGCAAAGTATCATAAGAAAAGGGGGAAATGCGTCAGTTTGTATGAAAGCAGTGATGGACATACACATGCCTCTGCTACTGCTGGTCACCTTAGGTATCATCTGAAGCTAAAAAGATACCCGGCACACACATTCAGAACCTATGGAAAGAATTATACTGCAAATATGAACAACACAATGATATTCTAAATGAAGCAACAGCCATGTAAAAGATAAAAGGGAGTAAGGATTGCTACCAACTTTATAATTGTTTAGATGTTTCAGACATTACATCAAGCGCCTGGCTATTAATCTTGCAAGGTATTTGGAAAATTCATTAAAAATATGAATTGCCGTTTTTCCCAATTAGAAGCAGATCCATATGGGATTGTTGCCTCCGCGCGAGCGCCATCCCTATGTAACATACTTAGGGAGCAAAGTCAGTATTACGTACTTTCGCTTTGCAGATAGATGCCATTAGTAGAGAAGAATGAATGTAGGAACATGAATTGCCTCCCTGAGAGAAACAGGAACTGGGAAAAAGAATAAGAAGAGGTTCTTGACAGCATCTGCAGGGCGATGTTGACCTAGTGGAGCACAAAAACTTCAGTCCATTGATGGTCATTGCTGGCTGTTGAGTCTGTAAGACGCTACTGACCTTCTGAAGAAAGGGAATCAAGTATGTTGGCCAGCAGAGAACAGTCACGTAGTAAATAAACATACAAATACTGCATGATCAAGAATAGGCTAGCCGCTATCCATATGGAATATGTACATAGAAGTCCTCTAGGACTGATGGAGACCCTGATTCACTCGTCTCCGAACATAATCAAGTGAGCAAAGGTTAAAATAAAAAAGCTGAGAAGCAATGGCAAAAATAATCGAAGGCCAAGTGCAGGATGTAAATAAAATAGTACAGAAAGAGTGAGAAAGTGGGAATCAGTAAGAACCTGGTATAGGTAGAGGACTGAAACAGGGTGAGGGCTGCTGCTGCATCCCAGCAATGCTCGGTACGCCCATAGGAGCAGTCAATGAGCAACAACAGGGACTTCAATTTTATCAACAAAGAACGATGATGTCCCACCCAACCCAAGGGCGAAGTCTGCTGAATCTCTAGCAGAGTCACGGCGGCGGAATCAGACAGGGGCTCAGGCTTCAGGTGTGGGGATGATGAAACAGAGCTGTTCTCAAGCAGCTAGCTTGAGCACCAGGTGTGGGACGACAGGAACTGAGCTGATGGTCTTACTTCCCAATAGATCTCAAAATGCACAACCCATGAGGACAGAAACACAGAGGACGTACTTAAGAGAACACCTGAGGGTCTTACTTCCCAATAGATCTCAAAAGGCACAACCCATGAGGACATAACCACAGAGGACCTACTTAAGAGAACAGCATCAATGCATTATTTAGTTCATATCACTCAAAATGCTTCTGAAAGCAGAAGTCATATAGCTATGGCCTGACATACTTATGCCACATCATCAAAGAAAAATTAAAAAACCACTAGTATTTCAAAAAATTGAAGCAGATATATAGTATCAAACTGGTTGTACAGTACAAAAGAGTAAGGGCTTTGTTAACAAACTTAAAATTTCAGCTAGCTTTATCTCTCAGAGAACTATCTGAACCGATCACATTACAAGGTTTTACAAGTGCTAAACTTAATATATGCATATGAAATTGTGCAAGATCCCAACCTAGACACAAGGGGATCTCATGTATCGAAAAGAGAGTACCGTACTGAAATGCAGTATTGGAACATACAAACACGATGCCGCGTCATTCTTCGGCTTCTCGGACATCCCCGCCTCCAATGAGCTATTCTACATCAAGACCGCGCGTCCCAGTGTCAGTTGGAATCAGGAACCTGCAGTTCGACCTGGTGATGGGAGTGCACCCCATTCGAAACTGGTGCGGATGTGATGGCTTCGTCTTCCTTCTCGTCGTCTGAATCCAGCGTGAACTGCGAGGGCATGCCCTCCATCTGCACCTCCTTGCCCAGCATCCTGTACCCGCTCGACGGGCTGGAGGAGACGACGGCGGCGTAGGCCACCGCCCCCGCGAGCACGAGCAGCGCGAGGTGGCCGTTGAACTGCAGCGTGGCGACGGAGCGCGCGCGGTGGTAGTCCTCGTGGGTGCGGCACTTGATGGTGTAGTCGGCGCGGGACTCGGCGTGGAGCGCGCAGCCGGTGGCGATGGCGCTGGTGAAGAAGGAGAAGCCCATCTGCACCATCCAGGTGCCCTGCAGCGCGAGCCCGGCGGCGCGCGCGAGGCGCGGCGGCGCGGCGTCCGGGGCGTGCGCGGCGAGCAGGGTGGCGCCGAGGCAGACGGTGACGGGGACGAGGAAGAGGTCGAAGTACTGGTTCTCGATCCCCGCGGCGGTGGAGGGGCGGCGGTGCGCGAAGAGCAGGAGCTCCTGCGCGAAGGCGGCCGCGAGGAGGAGGTCGAGGAGGTGCGGCGGGGCCGGGGCGGGCAGAGGGAGGAAGGGCGCGAGGGCGTAGAGGAGGAAGAGCGCGGCGGCGGCGAGTGTCGGGCAGCGAGAGGTGGTGCGCGGAGAGCAGGGCCGAGAGGAGGCAGAGGGTGGAGAGCAGCGCGGCGAGGAGGTGGCGGTGGGCGTGGTGCGGGGTGGTGGTGCGGAGGAGGCGGCGCGGGAGCGGGAGCGGCGGGAGGCGGAGTGGGAGGGCCTCGAGCGCCGCCAGGGCCAGCAGGCCCAGGCCGGCGGCGGAGTAGGCGAGGAGCCCCGGCATGTGGCGCCGGGTGGTTCGTCCGGCGGTGGTGGATCTGAGAGAGGCGTGGCCGGGCTGGCAGGGACGACGTGGTTTTGGTGATCGGATCGGCGCGGGAGTCGAGTCAGCGGCGATTCGGTTGGGCCGGCGGTTGGCGGCTAGCGACCGACCCGGGATGTGTCACTGGGCGCGGTGTTTGGTAGCCCGCATCAATTTGCTGCAGTGCAGAAGGTCCCTGCTCGTCGTAGACGGCTCTAGGTATAAAAGTCACGTTGTTTGGTGGCTGCACAGAGTTTTTTTTACCCCGTGGAAATTTGGACTCTGTTCGTTTGGTAGATCGGTTTTCAGGTCTAGTAGCAGCGTAGAATGACACCTCTGTTGTTTGGTTGCAATCCAAAATCCGCTTCTGCTTACCTCTTTTCTTCAGTGGAGAGGTTACCAGCGATCAACAGCACAAGCAAGAACATAATCATAGTTCAGAAAAACTTAGCACTGGTCATAGACGACACGAGTTGGACACACCATTGTTCAGACACGGTCATAGTTCAGGACACAACATAGACGATCATAGTTCAGTACACGACAGAAACATCAACTAGACATGACATGGTAGCAGCGACACAAAACCAGGTGACGTGGGATTAACTCGTCAATGCCTACGTATCATACACTTAGGGTTTCGTAAGAAGTAGAGGGCAAGTAGATCTCGAAGGTTCAGCCGAACAAAAGTGCTCAACTCAATATTACGGTGGCTAGGGTTACAATGATTCGGTCCCTTCTTTCTCCCTCGGCTTCCCCTTTATACAGGAGGTGAAGCCGAGGCTTTTCTGTGTCCTACAAGTTACCAACTGTCGAGTCGCATTGGGCTTTTCCTATATTGATACAAGTTTCCTATTACAACTCTACTTTCCTAACCCGAAAGCCTTCAACCTTTTTGGCCTCCAAAGCTTCGAGTCCATGGGCTTCATGCTTTCCTGTAGACCTAGGGTACTTATTCGACATGCTTGGTAGGCATACCTATGTCACCAGGTGACATAGGCATGCCGAATAGGCATGCCGAATAAAACACCCGGGTTATCTGCCGAGGATGCGAGGCCCACGACCCGAAGCTTTGAAGGCCCAGAAGCCCAGAGAATTTCGGATAAGGAATATAGAGTTGTATTAGAAATTATATAATGATACGGGAAAGGCCCAATACACATTCTCGCAGTTTGTAACTTATACGTCACGAAATCCCTCGGCTCCACCTCTTATATAAAGAGGAGCCGAGGGAAGAGGAAAGGGATCGATTCAATTGTCAACAAAGCCACCGTAACTTTAGTCGAACATCTTTGTCGGCTGAAACCTTTGAGATCTACTTGCCCTCTACTTCTTACGAAACCCTAAGTCTACAAACTGTAGGCATTGAAAAGTTAATCCCTTGTCAATTGGCACCGTCTGTGGGAATTGGAGGTCGCAAGGTCGTGATTTCGATGGCATCGTCAACATCATCATCTACTGCAAGCAACGATGGACGGAGGTAAACGAGTCCAACCTGATCTCGCCGATTTTGTTCCTGGCCCTCCCGCCCGTTTGCATGCATATGCCGATATGGAGGAGTCGACGGAGATGACGTTCGGGAGCTTCCGCGTCCTCGTCGGAAAAGAAGGATCGCATCATCTCGCGACACCGATTTTTTCGGGACCGTTAGCGGTCGGATCTGATTTCTCGGGATTGTCAACATCATCTGTCGAGTCAGGCGATGAGGAAGTTTTGCCGCCATGCTTCACCAAACCAGCCGACGACGGGGCACTCACCGATCTGTTCGGAGATATGACTTTC
This sequence comes from Lolium rigidum, assembly GCF_022539505.1. Taxonomy (NCBI): domain Eukaryota; kingdom Viridiplantae; phylum Streptophyta; class Magnoliopsida; order Poales; family Poaceae; genus Lolium; species Lolium rigidum. The sequence goes on from NC_061508.1 coordinate 65,278,382, forward strand.
GGGTCGTTCACGGATTCTGATCTGGAAAGCGACTCAGAAAGCTTCAACAACAACGACTTCAACAACCACGGCTTCACCAACATCGATTTCATCGAAACCTCTGCTGATAGTAGGAAGTTCTTCGCCGATCTATACGACGTTGTTACCGACCCTGAGGTTGATGAGAACACAACTTCAATATATCACCAAATATGTGCGATCGGTGGAACAAGCCGACAAGAGGATGAAGCATCTGAGGCTTTCGATGATTTGGGCAGTCTTTACATCGATCCCACAGATCTCACACGTGGAACCGGCAACACGTACATCGGAACCACGCCGCGGGAAAAAGTGCAGCTGCCGCAGGAAGCATGGGATAGAGCTCAGAGAGCCATGGATGGCACGGAGCCGATGGCCACTACAGCCACGACGCAAGCGTTAGAAGCTTATCAATATAAAATCGCTCGTTCTAAACGAGAGCTAGAAAAACAAATGGCGATACTCGATGAAAGAAGAGTTGCAGCTGCTACGTCGAGTGAGCGCAGGGCCAACCTGAGTCGACACTCGAGGACTTCGGGAGATAGTCACAGGAACACACATTCAAGAGCAAGATCTCGACTGGCAAACGTGCCCGAGGAAGATCAGGAGAACTTGATCCAGAATCTCGACATGTCCTTTATGTCAACAGATACGAGAGGGGATATTATCCCGAAAATCCCGGAGGCAGGGTATATGGCGACACACGCTTACATAATGGCATCTAAACCACCTCAAGGAGATCCCAGAGAGTCACTGTACCAAATGGTTATGGCAGAGTCGGTATTATGGGGGCATCAATAGTAGGAAGAGAAGTTGCACCACAACCCGAAAGTGCTCCACGCAAAAATAGTCCAAGACAAAATAGTCCTCGACCTACTGCGGTAGCATCACGAGACGCTCCAAGAGATGGTGACGCGAGAAATACAGTGACCCAGGCTCGAGTCAACAGAGCACGGGAGGAGAGGAATCGCGAAAGTACAACACAAGAACATCGGCATTCACCAAAAGTTAATGATGATGACTTATGCGGACTCCCTTGCTTTACCCGACAGGTTCACAAAACTCGAGTGCCCTCTAGCTTCAAGTTGCCTGACAACTATAAAAAGTTCGACGGACTGCAAGATCCTGAGGATTGGCTAGTCGATTACCTGGAGACAGTGAAGCTGATGGGCAGAACAAGGGCAACGGCCATGCAGAGCATTCAGGTCCACCTCAGCGGAGCCACAAGATCTTGGATAAATAAGCTACCGGAAGGATCCATCGACAGCTGGAAAACTTTCGAGGACTTGTTCGTGAGGAATTTCCGTTCCACATGCAAGAAACCTGCGTTAATAGTGCAGCTAAGTACTTGCAAGCAGAAGTCGGACGAATCGATGAGGATGTACATTCAGAGGTGGAGCATCATAAAAAATTCGGCCGAGAACGTGTCTGATGAAAGAGCAATCCACGCGTTTGTTGCAGGAATCCAAAGAAGAGATCTAATCGAAGAATTGGGTAGGTCCAACCCAAGAACAATAACAAACCTTATGGAAATAGTGAATCGTTGGGCTGATGGGGAAGATGATGTTCATAACAAACGACAGAGGTCGAAGACGACACACCCGGTGGCATCGCAATGGTACAGACACCTGCTCATCACCTCAGTGCAGGTGTGGTCGAAGATGACCACACTGTACTCGAAGGAGGACACCTTCTTGAAGATGAGGAACTGGCCTACCTTAAGCTGATGGGACGGCAAAGCCCGCCCACCCTGGTCGATGTATGCGTCATCGCCTTCTCTCATCGTAGTCATCCTCCAGTTGCAACCAGTGTTGGTCTTCATGATGATGTTCGACGGGATTTCTCCGAACCACCTAACGAAATCTTGAGGGATTAGGAGTCGGCTGAAGGTGGGCCTGAAAACGATGCGCGGGAACTGGTCCGGCCCTACGTCCTCCTGGAAGTGTCCGACGTTATCCGCCCTTCGCTTCTTCGACGGTCCCTCGTCGAGGGTCTCAGTAGGTGACCCAAGCTTGACCTTCTCAGTCTTCCACAAGAACACATGGCATTAGAGGTGTGCCTGCTCACAAGTACAGATGAAAACGGACATTGAAAACATTAGTGAGGCCTCATACATTGGCTCATACGGCAAGTCAAGGGACTTCCCTCAAAGTAAGTCTAGTGTGCAAGTAATGACACACACACGACTAAGTTTGAGGGCATCACCTTGCCTTCCAGTGTGTCATTGTTCAATCATTGGTTAATGCACTAGACAAACAAAATGAGGCCTCATATATAGGATCACACGGCAGGCAAAGGTACTGTCCGCAAACTATATCTAGTGTGCAAATAATATGGCACACATGACTAAGTTTGAGGGCAACACCCTGCCTTCCAGTGTGCCATTGTTCAATCATTGGCCAATGCACGAGACATACCAAAATGAGGCCTCATCTATTGAATCACACGGCAGGCAGAGGGACTGTCCACAAAGTAAGTCATGTGTGCCATATGGCACACACAACTTAGTTTGAGGGCAGCATCATGCCTTCCGTTGTGCCATAGTTGAATCATTGGCCATTGCAGAACTAAAGAAGTTGTTATCACCAGAATTTGACCAAGTCTGGAGATGGGCCGTGATTAATTGGGCTTAGAGGATATGCACGGAAAATATTCCCGAACCGGCCTTGTACAAGAAGTTTGGGCAAGATTGCCCGTGTATCTGTAAATATAGTAGGATACGTGTCGGTTAGAATTAAGAGATAGAGTTTAGCTCGTATACGGTTGGGTTTATTCCCAAGTTAGAGAGTCTACGGACTATAAATATGTATCTAGGGTTATTGAGAAAGGAGGACGATCACGTTCACAACAAATCAATCTAGGCGCATCGCCACCCCTTGTTTCGAGGGTTTCTCCCGGGTAAGCAACATGCTTGCCTAGATCGCATCTTGCGATCTAGGCGATATCGGTTTATTCGTTTTTGGTGTTGCTCGTGCTGAAGCCTTTTGATGGCGAGCAACACCCTTATCTTAGGTGTTTTGGGGTTGATCACAATGCTTTCACGATGCACTTGTTTAGCTACGCTTCCCTCGATATCTAGCTGCCCTTACACCTATTTTAGGTGTAAGGGCAGCACCTTGCTTGTTCGTTATTTAGTAGATCTAATCCGTTATAGTTGCTCCTTGTTCTTCAAGGATTGGTTTGATATCCGTATGGTTAGGTCTTATAAACGGGTTGAAGGATCCGGTAGTGCGTAAGGTGTGGTTTACTAAGCTCTAGAGGGATTGTTCCGGGGATCAACTTCACGTTGGTTTTTAGGCATCTTTAGTGTTGGTTTTCTATCATCTTATGTATCTGTTAGGCTCAATTACGCATAGGATGTTCCGATTATACAGTGAAAACCCTAGACTATCGTATATTAGCTTAGCTTGATATCGATAAAGCATGATCCCCATGTCCTTATAAATCTAACATGAACCATGGGGCAATCGGCTCTTTGAGCCGATCCACAGAACAACTTAAGAGCCGATCGGGGATCGTATTTAATGTTTACGTGTTTGCCATGCAGGAAACTAGTCGAAGCAATCCATCACCTTCCTGACCAGGTATAGGTCAGGTGGCACGCCCTCGTAAGCACCAGGACGCGTGTGCCAGAAGGCATTGCGGGCCGTCGCCCGAGGGACCAGGGTCAGCCGCAATCCTGGGAGCCTCCCGGCTCTACTGTGTTGCCCGTCGTTGCTCGCCGGTGGGTTTCTGACCGCAACACATTCTGGCACGCCCGGTGGGACAACATCATCGACGTCTGCAGCAACCATGTCAAAAGCTGCGGAGGAGGTGGTTGGCGAACCAGTCACGTACGCGGATGCGCGAAGAGCGAGAAGAAGAAGTATGATGAGATGAAAGCCATCTTGGAAGCCGATCTCATCGGCTCTTTCGTGAGGACCCGTTCACATGGCGTGAGGTGGAAGGGGTTCTCCCCTGAAGGTGTTCTTGAAGGAGTGGACTTGTCTACCCCTTCGGAGGAACGTACCAGAGCTCTGCGCCAGGAAATCAATTACATGGCGGCTCATTCTCTACACCGCTATTCTGAGAGCCTGGTGAATACTCTCGAGCGCGTCGCGGTCCGTGTGGTGCAGGAAATCATGAAGCATCAGTACTCCCCGTCAGGACCCACCCTAGGGACTCACCAGGGAGAAGTACCGCTCCAGATCAGGCCGCCGCTACCATTCGCGCTTGCGGCACCGAGCCGCCGGGTTCACCGGCGTACGTCGTCTACAAGGTTGGAGGCGATCCTAGCGATTGCCGGTTCCTATATGAGCCGCCTAAGGAGATCCCACATAGATACGTGTGCACATACGTGCCGGATCGCAATGCCTGGGCGCGCACAGGCCGGATCGCACCAACAGGGATTTCTGGAGTAGATGCTGATAAACAAGCATGGCTGGCTAAATATGCTACTGGAACGAGTCATGAAGGCTCGGTCCCTACAGCTAATACCATGGAGCAGATCAGCACTATCTTGAGAGACCAATTCGGCATCCTGCCGAAGAGGAAGACAATCGGCTATTCCAAGCCGTACCACGACGAGTATGACCTGATCCCGCTGCCACCCAAGTATCGGCTCCCTGAATTCTCAAAATTCAATGGAGCAGAAGGATCTAGCTCAATAGAGCACGTAAGCCGATATTTGGCGCAGCTGGGCATGATTTCAGCGTCAGACCAGTTACGTGTGAGGTTTTTCGCACAATCTCTCACGGGATCAGCCTTTGGATGGTACACGTCGTTGCCACCAAACTCAGTCCGGACGTGGAAGCAAATGGAGGAGCAGTTTCACGTGCAATATCACTCAGAGGCTATCGAGGCCGGCATTGCCGATCTGACACAGGTGCGGCAGAGCGGGGAGAAACGAGTATCCGAATACATCCAACGTTTCGGGATCTGTCGGGAACCGATGTTATTCGGTTCGTTTATACGAGAAGGAAGCGATCGATGCGGCAGACTCGGGCCTCGCAACGCCGATCAAGGATCTAACTTCCCAAGCAGAGTACAGTTCATTGTCGCACATGGTACAGAAACTCACATCGTATGAGCAGCGGCACCCTGAATTGTACCAGGACAAGTTCAAGCGTCCGGTAGGCCTCGTTGAGATGGAATAAGCTGAAGATCCGGCGCCAGACCTAGAGGTGGCTGTAGCTGAGTGGACTCGGGGGGCAAACCCCGTGTCCTGCAAGTGGGTAAAACCGCAAGGGCCTCCAAGAGGGTTTGACTTCGATTTGAGCAAGGCTGAGCAGATTTTCGATCTTTTGCTTAAGGAAAAACAGTTGAAGTTACCCGAAGGCCATAAAATCCCTACAGCACAAGAAATGAACGGGAGGCTGTACTGCAAATGGCATCACTCGTTCACCCATACCACCAATGACTGCAAGGTGTTTCGTCGGCGAGATCCAAGTGGCGATAGAA